>NC_091288.1:176590599-176858099 GCF_032444005.1 Ranitomeya imitator | reverse complement strand
GATTTTCAGATTTATATCCATGTCTCTGGATGATAATTGACAAACTGACTAGTTTTGTGTAGTGTTGGACTCTCCGGCGGCATCCTATAAAGGTGTGAGTTATTTCCTCTCTAAAACTGACGCTTGGAGGTTCCTCTCATTTTTGCTACCAAGTAGCATTGCACTTTTGTACTGCAATATAAATATATATTTATCTATATTTTCAAAAGTACAGTAATTCAAGACACCAGCATCCTCTGTACTATATAGAGCACTTTTTTGTATCACTGATCGATAGATATTACAGCTTGATTCTTCAATAATAAAAGGGACTTTGTTGCCGCACATGTAGCGACACTTTGCGGCGTTACCTGCAGACTACACACAGTGGGGGCAGCCATTTTCTATCACAAAACAGGGGTTTTACCTCGATGACTTTTTATAATTTGTCCGTTAGATGCTGATTCTGGTCCTTGTTTTCATATTTGAAGACTGCCATCTTTATAATAAAACTTGGCGGATGTTATACAGATCTTCTGTAGGTTTTTACAACCACTGATTTCTACTGCCATGCCCTTGCTTAACCCTGCTGTTCTGTTCGGTCTGGGGAGACCTATTTGGAACTTTGGTATTTTTTGGGGTGTTCAAGATGCGGTTCTGAAACTTGTGGTTGATTGACTTAAATGAGGATGGGTCGGTCGGCCACGGGTTTCAGAGCCGCATCTTGAATATTTTAAAGAATATTGAAGTTCAAAGTCGGTCATTTTTGACCAACAGAACAGCAGGGTTAAAGGGAACCGGTGATGAAAAATTAGTATCTGATCTTTGGGCACGATGTTACAGCGCAGGATGAGCTGATCAGACTGATGTACATATTATGGGAAAAGCTTCAGGAAAACTTGCATGTTGTACATATAAATCTCTGGTGTTTGTAGGCCTGAGTCCAGTGGGCGGTCCTACTAGTGATTGACAGTCTTCCTTGTATGACTGCATGCAGAGATAGCTGTCAATCATTAGTAGGACCGCCCATTGGACTCCTAATTATACAAACGCCATAAAATAAGTTATATTGAATCTTTTCCAAAAAACGTATACATTATTCTGATCAACTTCCATTTAAAGGGGGTTTCCCGGACAGATTTAAAAAAGTAAAATATAAAGTTTTTGGCCATCTCTAAAAAATAAATAAATAAAATAAAAATAAAGTACATTCATTTTACCAATTTCTGCCACTCCTCTTCTAACACTAAATTTGTTCCCACTGGTCTCTGATTGGCTGCCTTCTTTATTTTCCCATCCAATCACTTGCTCAGTGTCCCTTCTGTGGCCAGTAATTGGCTGTAGCAGTCACATGCCCTTTCACACAAGGAGGAGGAGCAGTGAGACCATTGGGCGACTCGTTTAGTGTCAGAAGACAAGCGGCAAAGAGCAGTGAGGTGAGATGCATATTTTTCTTACTCTTTAGAGCCTGCTGCATAGCTTAAATATATTTATTATAATTTTTTTTTATTTCATTGCCGGAAAACCCCTTTAATATCTCATGACTTTAAAAAGTAATCTGCTTCTTGTAATAATTCATAGAAAATGGCTTCCGCTCTTGTGTGGGCAAGGGTTATGCCATAGGTCACACAAGTGTATGTAATCTAGCAGTTCTCCTGAATAACCACAATAGGAGATGTGTTTATGGTAAGTATAAGCGAAAACGAGCCTCAAAAAAAATGTATACCGGGTAATCAAAGGCAACTAAGTGCACGCGGTGACATAACTCAGCTCTGCGAATACCGGCCACCATAGAGGTAACACAACTTCTATTAATAAGCCGTCTATTTCTGTTCACTTGTGACCTGCACAGACTCCGATCTGGACATTGTAGACCCTTCAGCAGGAATTCATTGCTTGGGAAGTAAATGCCATTTTTTAAAAGTATTTATGTCCCGAACAATAAAGGTCCTTGACAAGGTGGAAATAGCCTTTGTTTATATCTTTTAGCCTTTTGAGGTTTATCTGGTTTCTGACATATCACCAGATTGTGAGACGTTTCTACTTTGTTTCCATCTCGAGGTCTGTTCAGGTATCGAGTCCTATTTAAAGTGTCGATGACCTGGTAATAATAGGAAATAGCTCCACTAAACCTACCTTCAGACTGGAACACAAACTATGGATCCCGTGTAAAGGGCTGGTCCAGGATTAGAAAAAAAAATCACCCCATTCAAGTAAATGGGAGTCTTGGACTATCCTGGACAATCCCTTAGTCCATCAACATAGGGCAAGACTGGGGTCTGTATCCGCAAGACAACCAAAGGTTTGCAGGGGCAGTGGGGCTCCTACGACTGCCATGTCCCCTTTGTTTACCTTGCACAGCGCCATTTTCTTGGTAAAAGCTGGATCTGGTGTCACACCTCAGTCATATTAACTTCAATTCGGCAAATCTGTAGTGAATAGGAGCTGTGCCTGGTATACCATGAACAAAAAATGGCACTTTTTGATAGATTAAGACGCCAAGAGTTTTTGACAATCATTGACCTGGCCTATCCTAAGGATAGACCATCAGTTTTAAGGTATTCTTAAGTTTACCCTGTAGATGGTTCCCATCACTGGGGCCGACACCGAGAATGGGGCTCTTGAAGGTTGATCATGAGCACTAGTGCTCCTTTTCATTGTTGTGGCAGTGATAGCTCACAACATTTGCCTAGTCTTAATCTCCGGTGATCCCATTAAGAAGGAATCGAGCGGTTTGGGAATGAAGGGCCCAAACGCCATTCACACGGAACTCTTCAGAGCCCCAGTTCTCTGGATCGGTGGGAAGGTTTCCATACCCCATGGATAAGGGGATAAGTTCCAAACTTTGGAATACCTGAATATCCCTTTACGAACAGGCTGAGCTTTATTCACGGTTGCCTAGATTACCGTTGGCTGGAGCACTTGCAGAGAACGGTGCCGGATTTTCCATACACTTGTGACAAGTTCGTAGCTTGTGAATGTTGCTTTACGCTTTAATAATAAAGAATAAACCTATACGGTGCTATCTTAATATTTCATTAGCAGGCAGTTAGACGAATGTTCATGGAGTCTGGTCACTAACACAGGCTCGACATAACCAGGGCAACACTCCATGTACAGCAGCGGAAAGCAACTGATTACTTTCCAACTGCTGCAAATCTACAACTCCCAGCATTCCCTGGCGGCCTCTCTACAGTCATTCAGAGGCTGGCGGGAAATTATTCAAGGAGCTTTTTGTATATCACAGGCGGCTTACGCTACAAAACCGCTACACATTAGATCTATATATTCCAACTTACTAAAGAGGTCAAACTGGCGGAATGTCGAAATCAAGCCAGATGTTTTCAACTACGGCATATATTTTAAGTTTTGACATGACGATGGCATATATTACCTCGGTTAGAGACAAATCTATTCTTAGGTTACAACTATTTATTTTTTGGTAAGTTATAATCTTTAATTTTACAGAATGCTATTCTACTGCAAATGTTTTTGTAACCTTTACTATTTCTAAAGAACTTAATACTGAGAAACGTTGTTCTGCTTGTCTTTCTATATGTATTCTTGAGATAATGTGTGTTTTGTTGTAAGAACATGCTGTGAATTGGCTTGGAAACAAATACATGTACTTTTTGATATGGATTTGAGTGTTCAATTTTATTTTATTTTTCACTTAAAGGGGTTGTCCATTACTAGGACAACCCCTTCTAAAACCAAACGTTCAGCACCGATAAACTAATAAAGCCTATACTCGCCTCCCGTGTCTGTGCCGTTCCCGCGGTGTCGGCACTCGCTCTCCCCGGGGCTGTGATGTCGGTAATGTGACGTCGGTGCCCAATCAGAGCTGTCGTCACAGTCTCCGCCTTCGGACAAACTGAACATGAAGACGTAGTCCGGGCTGCAGCTGATCCCTGGCTTCCTCTTCATGTTCAGTTTGTCCAAAGTTTAATTCAAGAATGGGGTGTCCTAGTAGTGGACGACCCCTTTAAGGAACTAATTTATGTTCTGGAAGGTAGTTTCATGGAGATGGGCAGTTTTTCTGCGCTGCTGGTAATGTTCCACTGATGGATTCAAGTGGAAATAAACTGTTTATTTAAACTCCAACTTCTTCTAATTTTTTTTTTGTCTAGCAAGATGGTGCCGCCTGCGCGGTAGCAACTATCAGATCGCCGAAAGCTGCTACTGCACAGGCACGACTGGCGCCATTTTCAAACTTTTTTTTTTTTTTTGTTTAGGAATTTATGGATACCATCAAAAAGAATTATTAAATGCACAATATGGATGTGATCATGGTGCGGTGCAGGCGCCTACCTGCAGAAGGGGATATATAGATAGATAATTATGATTTATTAACTATGCAAACTAGGGGGCAGGTCAGTGAGGGATCAGTGACCTGTCAGAAGTCATACTGATGAATACCTAATCAGCACCACACGATGACCCCCCACAGGCCGCCCCGGAGCACGAGCATATCATTAACTCAAATCTGAAAATAAAGATTAAACAATGACTACAAGACTGCTTTCATCAGTGTATCACTGTAATCAGTATAACGGCGCCGACCTGACACTGTGTGTAGGTTACTGTGCACAATCCTGCTGACAGGTTCCCTTTAAGGCTACTTTCACACTTGCGTCGTGTGACGTCTGTTGCAATGCGTTGTTTTGGGGAAAAAACAGATCCAAAAAACAGATCCTGCAAATGTACCCGCACGATGCGTTTTTTGCCCATGGACTTTTATTGCCGATGGATGGCCATCGTGCACTGAATGTGTCACGTTTTGGCAGACCGTCGGCACGAAAAGCGTTCAATGTAATGTTTTTTTCATATGTCGGATCCGCCATTTCCTACCGCGCATGCGCGACCGGAACTCTGCCCCCTTCTCCCTGGACTTTAGAATGGGCAGCTGATGCGTTGAAAAACTGCATCCGCTGCCCACGTCGTGACAAATTTTCACAATGTGCGTCGGTACGTCGCGCCGACGCAAGTGTGAAAGAAGCCTAATCAAAGCTGTTCAGTACATGTTACAGTCATCATTGAAGAGGACATATCGCACCCTTCACCTTTAATTTTATCAAGTCAGTTATAGTTAATTAATGGGTGTGCATTCTGCACGTGGAGATAACCTGTATGTATAAACTAGCCGCAGCTGAAAACTGCAACGGTCCTGTATATCCGGTCAATCCTGTTTTCCTGCATAATCACTTTATTTTATAGGGAAAAGGCTGTTTGGCCTACCATGGCCAAAATACAATCTGCTCCATTGTATTGCAGGTACAATGGCTGTTTTTCATGCAAAATTAAGCGATTGTGCAAGCAAACACTGGAACAAGCTCTCGGTGACTGGTTGTGTGGTTTTCAGCCATGATGTGAGCACACACTTAAAGAGACTGTCAGCGCAGAATGACTGTTCAAACCAAGCACAGGAGCGCACCAATTATTTCTATACACCTTCCCACCTGCTTGGTTTCCCTCTATCTCCATCCTTCTATGTCTCTATAAAGCCAAATCAGTCAATCAAAGAGGAAAGGGAAAACAAGCAGGTGAGAGGTGTATATAAATGGCTGCACCATGGAGCGGCGGGAATTAGTTTGATCAGTCATTCTGTGCAGACAGGGTCCCTTTAAATTTAGAGACTGAGAATAAATCTCTCACTTTCAAAACAATTTCTTGCTTCACTTACTACTTCTAAAACTGTCTTTCCTTCTGCTCCATTGTTCTTGGAAAACATTAAAGAAGTTTTTTTTTCTTCCTAAAGGAAATGAGCAGATTACGGTAATCAAAATAATAGTTCTAATTTTATTTAACGCGTTTCCTGTAAAACTTTGTGACCGGCCACCTTCAAAAAGGGACTTGGTCTGTGGGTTAAGTAAATTAATTCGTAGTGTTAAAAATATTCTGTTATGTCCCGAAAAGTTGTATACCCGCATTCATAGTGGTAAGCTGCCAGTAAATTTCCGTTTAAATTTAAATTAAAAAGTAAAGGGTATAAGAAGTTGTTTTAGGCTGCTCTCCGCCAATGAATTTCCAGTTGTTGATAGTTCTATCTGGTTCTTTGTAAGTAACACCCATTCGGAAAACAATTTTGCACATTTTAATACCAAAAACAAACTGACCCTCTCTTAGGCTGGGGCACACGACCAGTTTTTCTTTCATCCGTGAAAATCGGCTTGCTTGTCCTAATCACACTATGATCAGAGTGGGATCAGATTTTCTTGGATTAGGAAAATTAAAAAAAATTTAAAACTCCATCTTCAATTTGTGTTCTTGTTTCTTACCCATGGTCTTCCAGACTTGCGTGGCCAAGTGCCATCCGATAATCGGATGCAACTCGTGTGTTTATTTTTTTATTCCCTCTCCAACCGACTCTATCTGCCAATAATATTGGACACGGCCCCATAGAATTACATAGGGACAAGTGCTGTCCATCAAAATGATAGCACTTGTCCGATTTTTGCAGGTAAATTGGCATCTTCCTTGATTACAAAGGTGTTTGTAGTACAAAATAAACCGCATGGACATTTACATATGTTCCCATGTGAAAATGTTGCTCACACAAACACACACACCCTTCTCTTGTCCACACGAAATACGCATTATCGCATTTTTATTTTTTTATGCTGCATTTTGTTTTTTTTCGGTTTACTTAAAAGGAAAGCTTTTCTCCCCAACTGTTGCTGCTATTAACCTGCAGCTATAGGGTTAATCTTCAGGTTAACAGTGTTCTAAAGCTGCATGGTGTCAGAACTGAAAGCCCATCTACTGGGAGGAAATTAACTTTATTCCTACCGGCAGCCTCCAGCTTTCAGTCATAAAAGTGCTGCCGGCGCAGCTTCAGTCACTGCTTAGTACATAGTAAGTGGTGGCTGTGACTGTGCCTCAGCACTGACTGACAGCCATTTAGCACTGCACTGATGCACTGCTGAGCTGGCTGTCAGTCAGTGCCGGGGCGTGGTACAAGTAGGATCGAGAACATCGCAGGAAATTTTGGACAATTTTTATCTTTTCCGTGGGTTTAGACAAGCGCTGCGATGGCACCGACACAGCACAGTTGCTTGTCCTTACACGTGGGATAATAAGAGACTTTTAAGTTTGCAGATTAGATGATCTGGTCAATGAAACGTACATCATAGAGGTAACTGCAAGCTTGAAGAAGCTGAGGCTGATATGGAATAAGCTAGCAGGTGTGAAGTCAGATGGTTCTCAAAATCAGACTGCAAAACATTTTCGAGTTTTGGCGATTGCCTTGTGAGCCAAAAGCAATGTTTCCCTGAGAAAGAGATCAAGGGTGGTGAGGCTGGTCTCCTCATCAAGGATTCCTAATAAACACCTTAGGGCAGAGTAGGACTGGAGATTGTATGATCTTGATGAGGATAGCTATGACCTCTTTCCAAAAGTCTGCAATAGGAGGGCAAATACCACATCAGGTTTATAAAATCTGCCGCCTCTTCCCCACCCTGTGGCAAGCTGCAGTGGTTGACCTACCCATTTTATATAATCTGCTAGGAGTCTGGTAGCATTGGTGGACTATATACATTTGCACTAGCTTGAAAATTAAAAAAAAGCCCTCCCATCAAAATTTTCATCCCCTTAATATATTGCAGTCATCGTTTCATATATCACTATGTGTACTTACAATTGCTCATTTTGCCTTTCTTCCCAGGTGATTCTTCTGTTTTCCGCTAGGTCTATGATTAGAGATGAGCAAACCTGAACTTAATAGTTTGGGGTGCTAAATATTGTTCGATGCTAAATGCCGAACACTGACTTCTGGAAGTCTGCTGCAATGTTTGGCATTCCTGGGTAAGGGGCGGGCTGGGGGGGGGGTACTGGACTAAAGGTCGGGTACCATAACACAAAAGTCCATGGGTCTACTCATCCTTATTTGACATCACATAATTAAAAAATTGACTAACTTTATCCTTCTAGGCTCTATGTGAAAACAGGAGGTGAATTTTTTTCTGCACAAGTAATGAGTCACTTCAAAAGTGCCTGGTGGGGGGGAGAAGTGGGGAGCTGGGTGAAGAGTTGAAGAGGGGAATAATACAGGAACACTTCCTGTTTCTACATAGAGCAGAGAAAAGAGAATAATTTACTGGGTAGAAAGGTAAAATGAGCAATTGTAAGTGCACAATGCTATATAATATGATGACTGCAATGTATTAAGATGATAAAAACATTGCTGGGAGTGCTGTGCTACAAATGTCGGGATGGACATTTGTAGTACATGTACATCATAGCGATTGCAGGGGACTGTGCCAAACAAAAAGTGGAATATATAATATAGTCATCTTGTCCCGCAAAAATCAAGCCGCCATGCCAATCAATGAGCCAAAAAAATAAGTTAAATTTAAAAAAATGTAATGTGTAAAAGCTCCAAAACATAAACTGACCCGAAGAATAAAGCTGCCTTATCAATTTTACCATACGTGAAACGGCATTAAAAAATTCATAAAATAATTCCTGCATTGTTGGTTTTTGTTCATTCTGCCTCCCAAAAATCGTAATCGAAAACGATCAAAAAATTTAATGAGCCTGAAAATGGTTCCAATAAAAACATCAACTTGTCCCGCACAAAACAAGTCCTCACATGACTGTCAGCAGAAATATGGAAAATTATTGCTGTCTAAATATTGTGAAGAAAAAAAACAAACATGTATCCTAAAAGATGAGAAAAAGACGTTAGATTATACTCACCCAGGGGTGTTCCCGCTGTTGGTCCGGGTCTGGCGCCTCCCATCTTCTTACGATGACGTCCTCTTCTGGTCTTCATGCTCCGACGCAGGCGTACTGTGTCTGCCCTGTTGAGGCCAGAGCAAAGTACTGCAGTGCGCAGGTGCTGGAAAAGGTCAGAGAGGCCCGGCGCCTGCGCACTGCAGTATTTTGCTCTGCCCTCAACAGGGCAGACAAAGTACGCCTGCGCTGGAGCCGCAGCATGAAGGCAAGAAGAGGACGTCATCTGATGAAGATGGGAGGCGCCGGACCAACAGCGGGATCGCCCCTGGGTGAGTAAAATCTAACCTTTTTATCATCTTTTAGGATACATCGGGGGGCTTATCTATAGCATTACAGAATGCTGTAGATAAGCCCCTGATGCCGGTGGGCTTACCCGCGATTTTCGGGGTGACAGGCTCCCTTTAAACTATTATAGAAAATTCTCTGCTGGATGCCTCCTGTATAACAGTGTATTGCTTAGCGATACGGCAATACTCGAGAGAGACTGAGCGCTGTTTGCCAATAGTGCTCCGTCCCTCCCGAGTCTAGCTGCATGGTTAAGCAATGCTGTACAGCCACGTTTGGGGTATTTCTACATTCAGCAGTGAGGTTCCATTTATACCCATTTTCACCTGTGAAAATGTAAAATCTAGGGATAAAACAACATTTTGGTAGTATAATTGTTTTCTTTATTGCCCAACGGTATAAAATTCTGTGACCCACCTGTGGGGTCAATATGATCACTGCACCCTTAGATAAATTGAGAGGTATAGTTTGTAAAATGGTGTTTAATGGGGGGGAGATTCTGCTGTTCTGGCACCTCATGGGCTCTGCCAATGTGACACAACAACCTCCAAACCAGTCCAGCAATACGTAAACTTCAATATGGCGCTACTTGACTTCTGAGCTTTGCACTGTGCCTCAAAAGTAGCTTTCGACCACATATGGGGTATTGGCATACTCAGGAGAAATTTCAAAACAGATTTTGGCGTCCATTTTCTCCTGTTATCCTTGTGAAAATAAAAAATTAGGGCTAAAATAACGTGACTTTTCTTTATTTTCACTACTCTGCTGGGGGGATCAAGGTGCTCACTACACATTGTGTGTGTGTGTGGGGGGGGGGGGGGGGAGGGGGTGTTTAATACTGTTTAGGCACATCAGGGGCTCTCAAAACAAGACATTGCACCCATACACCATTCCATGAAAGTTTGCATTCCAAAACACTCCTTTTCTGAGCCCTGCCGTAAGCCTAAGCAGTATTTTATTTTTTTATATGGGGTATCTGCGTACTCAGGAGAAATTGCAGAACAAATTGTATGGTGTAATTTCTCCTGTTATCCTTGTGAAAATGCTAAATTTGGGGGTAAAAAAATTTTGTGGGGAAAATTTTTTTTTTTTTTCACAGCTCAATGTTATAAACTTATGTGAAGCACCTAGGTGTTCACCACTCATCTAGATAAGTTCCCTAAGGGGTCTACACTGTGTGCAGAATTATTAGGCAAATTGTATTTTAGAGGATTATTTTTTATTGATCAACAACTATGTTCTCAATCAGCCCAAAAGACTCATAAATATCAAAGCTTAATATTTTTGGAAGTTGGAGTGGGGATTTTTTTTTAGATTTGGCCACCTTCGGAGGATATCTGTTTGTGCAGGTAACTATTACTGTGCAGAATTATTAGGCAACTTAATAAAAAGCAAATATATTCCCATCTCGCTTGTTTATTTTCAACAGGTAAACCAATATTCCTGCACAAAATTTAGAAATAAACATTTCTGACATGCAAAAACAAAACCCCAAAACATTAGTGACCAATATAGCCACCTTTCTTTATGATCACACTCAGCAGCCTCCATCCATAGATTCTGTCAGTTGCTTGATCTGTTTACGATGAACATTGCGTGCAGCAGCCACCACAGCCTCCAGACACTGTTCCGAGAGGTGGACTGTTTTCCCTCCCTGTAGATCTCACATTTTATGAGGGACCACAGGTTCTCTATGGGGTTCAGATCAGGTGAACAAGGGGGCCATGTCATTATTTTTTCTTCTTTGAGACCTTTACTGGCCAGCCACACTGTGGAGTAGTTGGAGGCATGTGATGGAGCATTGTCCTGCATGAAAATCATGTTTTTCTTGAATGATACCAACTTCTTCCTGTGCCACTGTTTGAAGAAGTTGTTTTCCAGAAACTGGCAGTAGGTCTGGGAGTTGAGCTTCACTCCATCCTCAACCCGAAAAGGTCCCACAAATTCATCTTTGATGATACCAGCCCATACCAGTACCCCACCTCCACCTTGTCAGAGTGGAGCTCTCTGCCCAGCCTCTGGCCCATCAAGAGTCACTCTCATTTAATCAGTCCATAAAACCTTTGAAAAGTCAGTCTTAAGATATTTCTTGGCCCAGTCTTGACATTTTATCTTATGTTTCTTGTTCATAGGTGGTCGTTTTTCGGCCTTCGTTACCATGGCCATGTCCCTGAGTATCGCACACCTTTTGCTTTTTGTTACTCCAGTAACGTTGCAGCTCTGAAATATGGCACAACTGATGGCAAATGGCATCTTGGCCGCTTCACGCTTGATTTTCCTCAATTCATGGGCAGTTATTTTGTGCCTTTTTTTCCCAACACGCTTCTTGCGATCCTGTTGGCTATTTGCCATGAAATGCTTGATTGTTCGGTGACCACGCTTCAATGTTTGGCAATTTCAAGACTGCTGCATCCCTCTGCAAGACATCTCACAATTTTGGACTTTTCAGAGCCCGTCAAATCTCTCTTCTGACCATTTTTGCCAAAGGAAAGGAAGTTGCCTAATAATTAAGCACACCTTATATAGGGTTTTGATGTAATTAGACAACACCCCTCCTCATTACAGAGATGGACATCACCTGATTTACTTAATTGGTAGTTGGCTCTCAAGCCTGAACAGCTTGGAGTAGGACAACATGTATAAAAAGTATCATGTGATCAAAATACAACTTGCCGAATAACTCTGCACACAGTGTAGTTACCAAAATAGTGTCATGTGTTTGGGGTTTCTACTGTTAAGGCACATCAGAGGCTCTCGAAACGTGACATGGATAATTATTCCAGCAAATTTTACACTCAAAAAGTAAAATGGGGCTCCTTCCCTTCCGAGCCCAGCCGTGTGCCCAAACAGTGGTTTTCTCCCAGATATGGGGCATCGACATTCTGAGGAGAAATTGCACACTAAATTTTCTCATCCATTTTTTCCGTTACCCTTGCAAAAATAAAAAAATTGGGGTCTAAAATAAAAGTTGAAATGTACGGTCTTGATGGAATTGTGTATTAAAGACTGATGTACTTGACCTTGAATCGTGGTATGTGTTAAGGGGGGGGCACTGAGACTTTCGCCCCGGGGCCCTCAAAAACCTGGAGCCCTGGTCCTGCTCATTATAAAAATGGTCCGTGTACATATAACAGAGGAATGGTGTTTGTTGTGAATTCTGTGGCTGAGTTCACTTCTGTGGTCACAAGTGGTATTGCAGTCTCTGGGCTTCCTCCCTCAGGTGTTTTGGTGAGCTCGTTGGCTGCCTTGCTATTTAGCTCCACCTGAGTCTGTCTTCCTTGCTCCTTGTCAATGTTCCAGTGTTGGATCTGAGCTACTGCATCTTTCCTTGGGCCTGCTGCTCTGCTAGATAAGTGCTTCTAGTTTGTTTTCTGTTTTTTCTGTCCAGCTTGTTATTATCTTTTGCTGGAAGCTCTGAGAAGCAGAGGGGTGCACCGCCGTGCTGTTAGTTCGGCACGGTGGGTCTTTTTGCCCCTTTGCGTGGTTTTCGTTTTAGGGTTTTTTGTAGACTGCATAGTTCTCTTTGCTATCCTCGCTCTGTCTAGAATATCGGGCCTCACTTTGCTGAATCTATTTCATTCCTACGTTTGTCTTTTCATCTTGCTAACAGTCATTATATGTGGGGGCTGCCTATTCCTTTGGGGTATTTCTCTGAGGTAAGTCAGGCTTGTATTTCTATCTTCAGGCTAGTCAGCTCCTCAGGCAGTGCCGAGTTGCATAGGTAGTGGATAGGCGCAATCCACTGCTGCTTCCAGTTGTGTGAGGATAGATCAGGTACTGCAGTCTACAGAGATTCCACGTCTCAGAGCTCGTCCTATTGTTTTGGGTTATTGCCAGATCTCTGTATGTGCGCTGATTACTGCACGCTGTGTTGCCTGATTGCCAGCCATAACAGTACAAGGAGCCATTCAATGATTTCCAATAGAGGGAAAAAAGAAATCCTGACATCATTTTTTTTCTTAGCTCTGTCTTCAGTCTTTTTTTTCCCCTAGACATTAGAGTGCTTCAGGACACAGCTGTGGACATGGATATTCAGGCTCTGTGCTCCTCAATGGATAATCTCGTTGTAAATGTACAAAAGATTCAAGATACTATTGATCAGAAATCGATGCTAGAACCAAGAATTCCGATTCCTGATTTGTTTTTTGGTGACAGAACTAAGTTCCTGAGCTTCAGAAATAATTGTAAGCTATTTTTGGCCTTGAAACCTCATTCTTCTGGTAATCCTATTCAACAGGTTTTGATTATTATTTCTTTTTTGCGCGGCGACCCACAGGACTGGGCGTTTTCTCTTGCACCAGGAGATTCTGCATTGAGTAATGTTGATGCATTTTTCCAGGCGCTGGGATTGCTTTACGATGAGCCTAATTCAGTGGATCAAGCTGAGAAAAATCTGCTGGCTTTATGCCAGGGTCAGGATGATGTAGAGGTATATTGTCAGAAATTTAGAAAATGGTCAGTACTCACTCTGTGAAATGAATCTGCACTAGCGGCTTTGTTCAGAAAGGGTCTCTCTGAAGCTCTTAAGGATGTAATGGTGGGATTTCCTATGCCTGCTGGTTTGAATGAGTCTATGTCCTTGGCCATTCAGATCGGTCGTCGCTTGCGCGAGCGTAAATCTGTGCACCATCTGGCGGTATTGTCTGAGAGTAAACCTGAGCCTATGCAGTGCGACAGGACTATGACTAAAGTAGAACGGCACGAACACAGACGTCTGAACAGACTGTGTTTCTATTGTGGTGATTCTACTCATGCTATTTCTAATTGTCCTAAACGCACTAGGCGGTTCGATAGCTCTGCCGTTATTGGTACTGTACAGTCCAAATTCCTTTTGTCCATTACCTTAATGTGCTCTTTGTCATCATATTCTGTCATGGCGTTTGTGGATTCAGGCGCTGCCCTGAATCTGATGGATTTGGATTATGCTAAACGTTGTGGATTTTTCTTGGAGCCTTTGCGGTGTCCTATTCCGTTGAGAGGAATTGATGCTACACCTCTGGCCAAGAATAAGCCTCAGTACTGGGCCCAGCTGACCATGTGCATGGCTCCTGCACATCAGGAAGTTATTCGCTTTTTGGTACTGCATAATTTGCATGATGTGGTCGTGTTGGGGTTGCCATGGCTACAAACCCATAATCCAGTATTGGATTGGAACTCTATGTCGGTAACCAGCTGGGGTTGTCAGGGAGTACATGGTGATGTTCCATTTTTGTCTATTTCGTCATCCATTCCTTCTGACATCCCAGAGTTCTTGTCGGACTTTCAGGATGTATTTGAAGAGTCCAAGTCTGATGCCCTACCTCCGCATAGGAATTGTGATTGTGCTATCGATTTGATTCCTGGTAGTAAATTCCCTAAGGGTCGTTTATTTAATTTGTCCGTACCTGAACACACCGCTATGCGCAGTTATGTGAAGGAGTCCCTGGAGAAGGGACATATTCGCCCATCGTCGTCACCATTGGGAGCAGGGTTCTTTTTTGTAGCCAAGAAGGATGGTTCGCTAAGACCGTGTATTGATTACCGCCTTCTTAATAAGATCACTGTTAAGTTTCAGTATCCCTTGCCATTGATTTCTGACTTGTTTGCTCGGATTAAGGGGGCTAGTTGGTTTACTAAGATTGATCTTCGTGGTGCGTATAATCTGGTGAGAATCAGGCAGGGAGATGAATGGAAAACGGCATTTAATACGCCCGAGGGTCATTTTGAGTATCTGGTGATGCCGTTCGGACTTGCCAATGCTCCATCTGTTTTTCAGTCTTTTATGCATGACATTTTCCGTGAGTATCTGGATAAATTCTTGATTGTTTACTTGGATGACATTTTGATCTTCTCAGATGATTGGGAGTCTCATGTGAAGCAAGTCAGAATGGTTTTCCAGGTACTGCGTGCTAATTCCTTGTTCGTGAAGGGATCAAAGTGTCTCTTCGGTGTGCAGAAAGTTTCATTTTTGGGGTTCATCTTTTCCCCTTCTACTATCGAGATGGATCCGGTTAAGGTTCAGGCCATCCAGGATTGGACTCAGCCGACATCTCTAAAAAGTTTGCAGAAATTCCTGGGCTTTGCTAATTTTTATCGTCGCTTCATCTGTAATTTTTCTAGCATTGCCAGACCATTGACCGATTTGACCAAGAAGGGTGCTGATTTGGTTAATTGGTCTTCTGCTGCCGTGGAAGCTTTTCAGGAGTTGAAGCGTCGTTTTTGCTGTGCCCCTGTGTTGTGTCAACCTGATGTTTCTCTTCCGTTCCAGGTCGAGGTTGATGCTTCTGAGATTGGTGCAGGGGCGGTTTTGTCACAGAGAGGTTCTGGTTGCTCAGTGTTCAAACCATGTGCTTTCTTTTCCAGGAAATTTTCTGCTGCTGAGCGTAATTATGATGTGGGCAACCGAGAGTTGCTGGCCATGAAGTGGGCATTCGAGGAGTGGCGTCATTGGCTTGAGGGTGCTAAGCATCGCGTGGTGGTTTTGACTGATCATAAGAACCTTACTTATCTTGAGTCTGCCAAGCGCTTGAATCCTAGACAGGCCCGTTGGTCGTTGTTTTTTGCTCGTTTTGATTTTGTGATTTCATACCTTCCGGGCTCTAAAAATGTGAAGGCGGATGCTCTGTCTAGGAGTTTTGTGCCCGACTCTCCGGGGTTATCTGAGCCGGCGAGTATCCTCAAGGAAGGAGTCATTGTGTCTGCCATCTCCCCTGATTTGCGGAGAGTGTTGCAGAAATTTCAGGCTAATAAACCTGATCGTTGTCCGGCCGAGAAACTGTTCGTCCCTGATAGGTGGACTAGTAAAGTTATCTCTGAACTTCATTGTTCGGTGCTGGCCGGTCATCCAGGAATCTTTGGTACCAGGGAGTTGGTTGCTAGATCCTTCTGGTGGCCATCTCTGTCACGGGATGTGCGTGCTTTTGTGCAGTCCTGTGGAATTTGTGCTAGGGCTAAGCCCTGCTGTTCACGTGCCAGTGGGTTGCTTTTGCCCTTGCCGGTCCCGAAGAGGCCTTGGACACATATTTCGATGGATTTCATTTCTGACCTTCCCGTTTCTCAAAAGATGTCTGTCATTTGGGTGGTCTGTGATCGCTTTTCTAAAATGGTCCATCTGGTGCCCTTGGTTAAATTGCCTTCCTCCTCTGATTTGGTGCCTTTGTTCTTCCAGCATGTGGTTCGTTTACATGGCATTCCTGAGAATATTGTTTCTGACAGAGGTTCCCAGTTTGTCTCGAGGTTCTGGCGAGCCTTTTGTGGTAGGATGGGCATTGACCTATCTTTTTCCTCGGCCTTCCATCCTCAGACTAATGGCCAGACCGAACGAACCAATCAGACCTTGGAAACATATCTGAGATGTTTTGTTTCCGCTGACCAGGATGATTGGGTGTCATTTTTGCCGTTGGCTGAGTTCGCCCTTAATAATCGGGCCAGCTCGGCTACCTTGGTCTCTCCATTTTTCTGCAATTCTGGGTTCCATCCTCGTTTCTCTTCAGGACAGGTTGAGTCTTCGGACTGTCCTGGTGTGGATAATGTGGTGGACAGGTTGCAGCAGATCTGGACTCAGGTAGTGGACAATTTGACCTTGTCCCAGGAGAAGGCTCAGCTTTTCGCTAATCGCAGACGCCGTGTGGGACCCCGACTTCGTGTTGGGGATCTGGTTTGGTTATCTTCTCGTCATATACCTATGAAGGTTTCCTCTCCTAAATTTAAACCTCGTTTTATTGGTCCGTATAGGATTTCTGAGATTCTCAATCCGGTGTCTTTTCGTCTGACCCTCCCAGACTCCTTTTCCATACATAATGTATTCCATAGGTCGTTGTTGAGGAGATACGTGGCACCTATGGTTCCATCTGTGGAGCCTCCTGCCCCTGTTTTGGTGGAGGGGGAATTGGAGTATATTGTGGAGAAGATTTTGGATTCTCGTGTCTCTAGACGGAAACTCCAGTATCTGGTCAAATGGAAGGGTTATGCTCAGGAAGATAATTCCTGGGTTTTTGCCTCTGATGTCCATGCCCCAGATCTTGTTCGTGCCTTTCATGTGGCTCATCCTGGTCGGCCTGGGGGTTCTGGTGAGGGTTCGGTGACCCCTCCTCAAGGGGGGGGTACTGTTGTGAATTCTGTGGCTGAGTTCACTTCTGTGGTCACAAGTGGTATTGCAGTCTCTGGGCTTCCTCCCTCAGGTGTTTTGGTGAGCTCGTTGGCTGCCTTGCTATTTAGCTCCACCTGAGTCTGTCTTCCTTGCTCCTTGTCAATGTTCCAGTGTTGGATCTGAGCTACTGCATCTTTCCTTGGGCCTGCTGCTCTGCTAGATAAGTGCTTCTAGTTTGTTTTCTGTTTTTTCTGTCCAGCTTGTTATTATCTTTTGCTGGAAGCTCTGAGAAGCAGAGGGGTGCACCGCCGTGCTGTTAGTTCGGCACGGTGGGTCTTTTTGCCCCTTTGCGTGGTTTTCGTTTTAGGGTTTTTTGTAGACTGCATAGTTCTCTTTGCTATCCTCGCTCTGTCTAGAATATCGGGCCTCACTTTGCTGAATCTATTTCATTCCTACGTTTGTCTTTTCATCTTGCTAACAGTCATTATATGTGGGGGCTGCCTATTCCTTTGGGGTATTTCTCTGAGGTAAGTCAGGCTTGTATTTCTATCTTCAGGCTAGTCAGCTCCTCAGGCAGTGCCGAGTTGCATAGGTAGTGGATAGGCGCAATCCACTGCTGCTTCCAGTTGTGTGAGGATAGATCAGGTACTGCAGTCTACAGAGATTCCACGTCTCAGAGCTCGTCCTATTGTTTTGGGTTATTGCCAGATCTCTGTATGTGCGCTGATTACTGCACGCTGTGTTGCCTGATTGCCAGCCATAACAGTGTTTCACTGTATTTCCAAAATAACTGGGATCCAACTAGAAGTAAATTGCATGATGGCTACTATGTATAGAACAAATGATCAATATATCTGGGTCAAGAGGCAGATTTGGGTTTCTGTCATTGTTATTAATAATGGATATGACTTTCACTAGATTTTCTGCAGTCACCTGTGTGCACAAAACCAGTCATTTACCAGCTGCATCAAAGAGGCAGACTCCAGCTCTTTCTCTGCTTTCGCACATGGATTCGATAAGGCTACGTTCAGATTAGCGATGCGCGCCGCACGAAAAAACGCGCGCAAACGCACGCAAAAACGCGTGCATTTTGCGATGAAAATCGGATGCAAGAAAAATGCAATTTGTTGCGTTTTCTTGCGTCTGACGCTAGCGTCAAAAACGACGCACGTGTCGGAAAACGCACCTAGAAAAACACATGCATCCCCTATGTTAAACATAGGGGCGCATGACGTGTGCGTCGCCGCTGCGTTTCCCCGCGTTTCCCGACGCAGCGTCGGGAAACGCTAATGTGAACGTAGCCTTAACTGGAGCAGACGCAGCCAGGAGAGGACAGGAAGAGGTCAATTTGAGTTCTTGACAGGGACAAGGAAAGATATGGTAAGTTTGAGAATAGGAAGGTCTGGAGGAGAGAACCTCACCTGCATATACTGTAGACAGGGGCATGTGACTGTACATATATACAGGTGCTTCTCAGAAAATTAGAATATCATCAGAAAGTTATTTTATTTCAGTTCTTCAATGCAAAAAATGAATCTAATATAGAGTAATTACAGAGTGATCTATTTCTAGTTTTTATTTCTGTTAATGTTGATGATTATGGTTTACAGCCAATGAAAACCCCAAAGTCATTATCTCAGAATAATTAACAAAAAAAAAAATCTGCAAAGGTTTCCTAATTTACTAAGTGTTTAAAAAGGTCCCTAAGTCTGTTTCAGTAGCTCCACAATCATGGGGAAGACTGCTGACTTGACAGATGTCCAGAAGGCAGTTATTGACACACTCCACAAGGAGGGTAAGCCACAAAAGGTCATTGCTAAAGAAGCTGGCTGTTCAGAGTGCTGTATCCAATCATTTAATGGAAAGTTGAATAGAAGGAAAAAGTGGTAGAAAAAGGTGCACAAGCACCCGGGATAACTGCAGCCTTGAAATGATTGTTGAGAAAAGCCCATTCTAGGCTTTAGGGGAGATTCACAAGGAGTGGACTGCTGCTGGAGTCATTGCTTCAAGAGCCACCACACACACAGACGTATCCAGGACATGGGCTACAAGTGTCACATTCCTTATGTCAGGCCATTCATGACCAATAGACAATGCCAGAAGCGTCTTATCTGGGCCAAGGAGAAAAAGAACTGGACTGTTGCTCAGTGGTCCAAGGTGTTGTTTTCAGATTAAAGTAAATGTTGTGTTTCATTAGGAAATTAAGGTCCCAGAGTCTGGAGGAAGAGTGGAGAGGCCACAACCCAAGCTGCTGGAGGTCTAGTGTGAAGTTTCCACAATCAGTGATGGTTTGGGAGCCATGTCATCTGCTTGTGTAGGTCCACTGTGTTTTTATCAAGACCAAAGTCAGCGCAGCCGTCTAACAGGAAATTGTAGAGCACTTCATGCTTCCCTCTGCCGACGAGCTATTTGGAGATGGAAATTTCATTCTCCAGCAGGACTTGGCACCTGTCTACACTGCCAAAAGTACCAATACCTGGTTTACCAACAACCGTATCACTGTGCTTGATTGGCAGCAAACTCTCCTGACTTTAACCCCATCTTCTCCTCTATGAGGTATTGTCAAGCAGAAGATGAGACACCGGACCCAACAATGCAGACAAGCTGAAGGCTATCAAAGCAACCTGGGCTTCCATAACTCCTTAGCAGCGCTATAGGCTGATCGCATCCATGCCACGCCGCATTACTGCAGTAATTGATGCAAAAGGAGCCCTGACAAAGTATTGAGTGTATTTATTGAACAAATATTTCAGTAGGCCAACATTTTAATATGACTTTTGGGTTTTCATTGGCTGTCAGCCATAATCAACATTAACAGAAATAAACACTTGAAATAGATGACTCTGTTTGTAATGATTATATAATACATGAGTTTCATTTTTTGTATTGAAGAACTGAAATAAATTATCTTTTTGATGATATTCTAATTTTGTGAGAAGCACTTGGATTTGGTGGTAACAGGAGTCTTTTTTTTTTCACTAAGAATCTATGTAGCATCATTTAGGAGACTAATATATTTGTCCCAACAGCCTCCTCTAGTCTACATTGAAGGAGGCGCAGTGTTGTGCTATGTATCCCTCCTCTGTACTGTATGTGTATAACACCTTTATACTGTGCGTGTATAATCCCTCCTGAACTGTACGTGTATAATCCCTTTATACTGTACGTGTATAATCCCTTTATACTGTACATGTATAATCCCTCCTCTGTACTTGTATAATTGCCGCAATAATGCCTCAATACTGTATATGTATAATCCCTCTGTACTGTATATGTATAATCCCTCTGTACTTTGTTAAGTAACAACCACAGGTACACTAATTGCTATATGCCAAATAATAAAATCAATAAAAATAATAAAATCTTAATTTCAAGTGCCAGTGACTAGTGTCCTGTGGAGAGAATTGTGGAAACCACCACCGTACCAAGAGAAAGCAACCACAGCCAATATAGAAAAGTCAAAGAAGATCTCCCAAGCAGGAATAAGATTAAAATGCCTTTATTATATATACTTGGCAAATATTAAAATAGAAAATACAGATAAAAAACACGTGTGTGCACAATGGTAAAATATTTTTTGTATAATAAAATCAATATCAACAATGGTACAGGCTGACCCCTTAAAAAAAAATATATATATATATATATATTATATTTGAATAACAGGTTCAAACATCTTGGGGTGATGTTTGAACCTGTTATTCAAATATAATATAATTTTTTTTTTTTTTTTTAAGGGGTCAGCCTGTACCATTGTTGATATTGATTTTATTATATAAAAAATATTTTCCCATTGTGCACACACGTGTTTTTTATCTGTATTTTCTATTTTAATATTTGCCAAGTATATATAATAAAGGCATTTTAATCTTATTCCTGCTTGGGAGATCTTCTTTGACTTTTCTATATTGGCTGTGGTTGCTTTCCCTCTGTACTTTGTGTATAGTCCCTCTGTACCGTATGTGTATAATCTCTCCACTGTACGTGTATAATCCCTCTGTACTGTGTATAACACCTCTACTGTATATGTATAATCCCTCCTCTGTACTGTACATGTATAATCCCTGTACTGTATGGGTATAATCCCGCTATACTTTACTGTACATGTATAATAACTCTGAATTGTACATGTATAATCCCCCTCTGTACTGTACGTATATAATACCTCTACTGTACGTGTATAATCCCCCTCTGTACTGTACATATACCTCTGTACTGTGTATAATTTCTCCTCTGTACTGTACGTATATAATACCTCTGTACTGTATGTGTATAATCCCCTACTGTACGTATATAATACCTCTGTACTGTATGTGTATAATCCCCTACTGTACGTATATAATCCCCCTCTGTACTGTACGTATATAATACCTCTGTGTATAATACCTCTGTACTGTATGTATATAATACCTCTGTACTGTACGTGTATAATCTCTCCTCTGTACTGTACGTATATAATACTTCTGTATGTGTATAATACCTCTACTGTACGTGTATAATCTTTCCTCTGTACTGTACGTATATAATACCTCTGTACTGTATGTGTATAATCCCCCTCTGTACTGTACATATATAATACCTCTCTGTGTATAATACCTCTGTACTGTACGTGTATAATCCCCCTCTGTACTGTACGTATATAATACCTCTGTACTGTATGTATATAATACCTCTGTACTGTATGTGTATAATCCCCCACTGTATGTGTATAATCCCCTCTACTGTACGTATATAATACCTGTATGTGTATAATACCTCTGTACTGTACGTATATAATACCTCTGTATGTGTATAATACCTCTGTACTGTACGTATATAATACCTCTGTGTATAATACCTCCACTGTACGTGTATAATCTCTCCTCTGTACTGTGTGTATAATCCCCCTCTGTACTGTACGTATATAATACCTCTGTGTATAATACCTCTGTACTGTACGTATATAATACCTCTGTATGTGTATAATACCTCTACTGTACGTATATAATACCTCTGTATGTGTATAATACCTCTACTGTACGTATATAATACCTCTGTATGTGTATAATACCTCTGTACTGTACGTATATAATACCTCTGTACTGTATGTGTATAATCCCCCTCTGTACTGTACATATACCTCTGTATGTATATAATATCTCTGTACTGTATTTGTATAATCCCCCTCTGTACTGTACGTATATAATACCTCTGTGTATAATACCTCTGTACTGTACGTATATAATACCTCTGTATGTGTATAATACCTCTACTGTACATATATAATACCTCTGTATGTGTATAATACCTCTGTACTGTACGTATATAATACCTCTGTACTGTATGTGTATAATCCCCCTCTGTACTGTACATATAATACCTCTGTATGTATATAATATCTCTGTACTGTATTTGTATAATCCCCCTCTGTACTGTACGTATATAATACCTCTGTATGTGTATAATACCTCTGTACTGTACGTATATAATACCTCTGTACTCTATGTGTATAATCCCCCTCTGTACTGTACGTATATAATACCTCTGTATAATACCTCTGTACTGTACGTATATAATACCTCTGTGTATAATACCTCTACTGTACGTGTATAATCTCTCCTCTGTACTGTATGTGTATAATCCCCCTCTGTACTGTACGTATATAATACCTCTGTATGTGTATAATCCCCCTCTGTACTGTACGTATAATACCTCTGTGTATAATACCTCCACTGTACGTGTATAATCTCTCCTCTGTACTGTGTGTATAATCCCCCTCTGTACTGTACGTATATAATACCTCCTTATGTGTATAATACCTCTGTACCGTACGTGTATAATCCCCCTCTGTACTGTACGTATATAATACCTCTGTATGTGTATGTATATAATACCTCTGTATGTGTATAATACCTCTGTACTGTACATGTATAATCTCTCCTCTGTACTGTACGTGTATAATCCCCCTCTGTACTGTACGTGTATAATCCCCCTCTGTACTGTATGTGTATAATCTCTCCTCTGTACTGTACGTATATAATACCTCTGTACTGTACGTATATAATACCTCTGTACTGTATGTATATAATCTCTCCTCTGTACTGTACGTATATAATACCTCCGTATGTGTATAATACCTCTGTACTGTACGTGTATAATCTCTCCTCTCTACTGTATGTTGTGAGGCAGGGACTGTTATTTGCGAGGGTCGCTATGTGTCCCCCCAGAAACGTATTAGATCCGGTGGAGTGCCTGGTGGTCACAGCAGGACGCCTGTGCGTCACAAGGCAGAATAAAAGTAAGCATGAACCTGGTTACGTTATGTGGCCAAGGAATTGTTCAGGAAAACCGGTATGGGCTTTTATTTTTGTAACGGACTGCAGGAAGGTAGTGGGGCCGGTCCGTTTCCTCCAGGCTGGATCTTACAAGTGGCCCAAGGCCACAGATTCCAGTGTAGAAAAGCCCTGCAGGAAGGGTTTTGGAGGTGCCACTTTGCAGTTAGCAATCTGTGGAGCAGTCGGCTCTGCAGAAGCTTCATCTGTGTGAGGTAGCACAGAACCAGCAGAGCGAAATCCTGGTGTGAGCAGGTTGCGGAATGCATTGGCGGACAGGAGACAGAGCAAGGGTTAACAATTTTAATTAACACTGAGATATTCCACACAGGGAGGTTAAAGGTTAACTAGGGAGTTGAGTAGGCAGTTCAAAATATAGATAATATGCAGGGGTTAAAGAACAGTGAAAAAGGTATTAACAGTTCTTGGGGGGTTAACTTATCCTCTCAGACGTTTATCAAGACGTGGTAGTCCCGGAGCAGGTGATGGCGCCAACAGTGGCTGACGCGATGCTTGTCCGATATGGTCCTGTAGGTAACGATGATCCGTCTTCTGGCGGCAGCGGTTGGTCTCCGCCACCTTCCACTGAGCCCCTAGTCCATATACTGATGTGGCCGGAGGAGCGTAGGCCACGGTTCTGTCTGAGCCCGACGTGGCCAGGCAGACATACAGTGGTGAAACAGGGTGCAGATAACAGTCCTGCACCCGGTCTCTCTGGCAATACTCACTAGCCCGGAATGTTCAATGGTGATCAACGGGTACACTGCACGTCCCTCCTCACAGTCTGTCAGCGGTGGCGGGGAAGCTCGAGTGCAGGCCTGCGCTATACTGATGCTCGAGAGCTGGAGCACCCACGTCCCCCTGCTGCGCGCTGTCTCTTCCCATCAAGTCTGCCCATTTCCAAGCGCGCTGAGTCTGTAAGCACTTAGCCACACCCCCTGTTTCCGCCTGCAATGATTGGTCCGGTCTCTTAAGCTTTTCCCCGGACAACAGAGGAGACAGCCCCGACAGGTCCGGACCCAGCACAAAAAAGGTACCCGCAACACGGTCCTTCTTCTTACACAGGCAACCCGCAGCGTGATACGGTGGTTCAGTTGCCCTCAGCAACAGACACATTTATGAACTGTCTTGTTTCCCGGCTGTGATCTGGAGGATATCGTGTGCTGTACACTGCGTAAGTTTGGACAAATTAAACATGTTTGCTGTGAACTTTCCTGTGGTCCCTGCCTGTCTGTCACACTGCACCAACCCCGCTGCACTACAATGTGTATAATCCCTCTATACTGTACGTGTATAATCCCTCTATACTTTACTGTACTTGAATCCCTCCTCTGTACTGTACGTGTATAATCCCTCTATACTGTATGTGTATAATCCCTCCTCTGTACTGTACGTGTATAATTCCTCTATACTGTATGTGTATAATCCCTCCTCTGTACTGTACGTGTATAATTCCTCTATACTGTACGTGTATAATTCCTCTATACTGTATGTGTATAATCCCTTTATACTGTACGTGTATAATCCCCTCTGTGCTGTACGTGTATAATCCCTCTCTACTGTACATGTATAATCCCCCCTCTGTACTGTACATGTATAATCCCTCTATACTGTATGTGTATAATCCCTCCTCTGTACTGTACGTGTATAATTCCTCTATACTGTACGTGTATAATTCCTCTATACTGTATGTGTATAATCCCTCCTCTGTACTGTACGTGTATAATTCCTCTGTACTGTACGTGTATAATTCCTCTATACTGTACGTGTATAATCCCCCTGTACTGTATGTGTATAATCCCCCCTCTGTACTGTGCGTGTATAATCCCTCTATACTGTACGTGTATAATCCCCCTCTGTACTGTACGTGTATAATTCCTCTATACTATACACATATAATCCCCCCTCTGTACTGTACGTGTATAATCCCTCTATACTGTACGTGTATAATCCCCCTCTGTACTGTACGTGTATAATCCCCCTCTGTACTGTACGTGTATAATCCCCCTCTGTACTGTACGTGTATAATTCCTCTATACTGTATGTGTATAATCCCTCCTCTGTACTGTACGTGTATAATTCCTCTATACTGTATGTGTATAATCCCTCCTCTGTACTGTACGTGTATAATTCCTCTATACTGTACCTGTATAATTCCTCTATACTGTATGTGTATAATCCCCCCTCTGTACTGTACGTGTATAATCCCTTTATACTGTACGTGTATAATCCCCTCTGTGCTGTACGTGTATAATCCCTCTCTACTGTACATGTATAATCCCCCCTCTGTACTGTACATGTATAATCCCTCTATACTGTATGTGTATAATCCCTCCTCTGTACTGTACGTGTATAATTCCTCTATACTGTACGTGTATAATTCCTCTATACTGTATGTGTATAATCCCTCCTATGTACTGTACGTGTATAATTCCTCTGTACTGTACGTGTATAATTCCTCTATACTGTACGTGTATAATCCCCCTGTACTGTATGTGTATAATCCCCCCTCTGTACTGTGCGTGTATAATCCCTCTATACTGTACGTGTATAATCCCCCTCTGTACTGTACGTGTATAATTCCTCTATACTGTACACATATAATCCCCCTCTGTACTGTACGTGTATAATCCCTCTATACTGTACGTGTATAATCCCCCTCTGTACTGTACGTGTATAATCCCCCTCTGTACTGTACGTGTATAATCCCCCTCTGTACTGTACGTGTATAATTCCTCTATACTGTACATGTATAATCCCTCTATACTGTACGTGTATAATCCCCCTCTGTACTGTACATGTACAATTCCTCTATACTGTACGTGTATAATCCCCCCCTCTGTACTGTACGTGTATAATCCCCCCTCTGTACTGTACGAGTGTAATCCCTCTATTCTGTACGTGTATAATTCCCCCTCTGTACTGTACGTGTATAATCCCTCTATACTGTACGTGTATAATCCCCCTCTGATTCAAGATTCAAAGAAGCTTTATTGGCAGGACCAAATACACATCAGTTTTGCCAAAGCAAGTGTATAGAGGCAATAGGGATAGGGACTGAGGGGATGTTGGGTAGGAGCTGTGGGGGGAGGTGGATGGGGCAGATCCAGGTTGGGGGCTATAGTCCATGGCATAGGGGAGGTGGATGGGGCAGATCCAGGTTGGGGGCTATAGTCCATGGCATAGGGGAGGTGGATGGGGCAGGTTCAGGTTGGGGGCTATAGTCCATGGCATAGGGGAGGTGGATGGGGGCAGATCCATTGTGGGGGCTATAGTCCATGGCATAGGGGAGGTGGATGGGGCAGATCCAGGTTGGGGGCTATAGTCCATGGCATAGGGGAGGTGGATGGGGCAGATCCATTGTGGGGGCTATAGTCCATGGCATAGGGGAGGTGGATGGGGCAGGTCCAGGTTGGGGGCTATAGTCCATGGCATCATAGTTCTCTTTCTCGCAGTCTATGACATTCGCTCACATACCGCGCTGCTATCTCCACTGCTCTCTCTTCTTCTCCCAGCAAGATATATGTTTTCTCTTCCTCCTTCATGGTGATGAAGTCTGGGAAGAGATGTGAGAGTCTCCTGAAGTGAGTGTCCCTCACTGCTGAGTATTTGGAGCAGTGTAGCAGGAAGTGGGTTTCGTCCTCTATGGCCTCCTGATCACAGTGTTGGCACAGTCTTTCCTCCCTGGGCTTGTAGCTCTGCCTGTGTCGGCCACATTCGATGGCCAGACTGTGGGCGCTGAGTCTATATCGGCTCAGGATCTGGCGGTCTCTGGGGTCCGGGAGTTTCTCCAGATATGGGGCCAGTCTGTAGTCTCTCTGTAGGCTCCGGTACATGGTCAGTTTCTGTGAGCTGATGATATCATTCTTCCAGTCACTGACATACCTCTCCTGGCCTTCATCTGCCATCTTCCTAATTCCGGCTTTTGTCAGGTTGTTGTGATTGGTGTTCTGCTCCGGTTGGGTTTGGCTGGGCTGTTCCGGGGGTTCTGGTTTTTCTGTTTCACCTTCATGTATCAGGGCTTTATGGTGATGGGAGCTTGGATTGCTCCTATGCAGGTGAGCCCGGAATGACAGCGCCCTCTTTAGAACTGTTAGGTGTAGAGGGAATCTGCCCAGCTCGGCCCGACAAGCACTGTTGGAGGTGCTCCGATGGACCTGGAGAAGGTGCTTGCAGAATTCCAGGTGGAATATTTCTGTTGGACTGGAGTCCCACTTTGACCAGTCTGGGTAGGTGTGAGGACCCCAGACTTCGCTGCCATACAGGAGGATTGGGGCGATGATGGAGTCGAAGATTTTTTTAGCCAGACCCTCACTGGTGGCTTCAGATGGTAGAGTGTCCTTCGGATGGCATAGAAGGTTTTGCAGGCCTTGTCTTTCAGGGTCTCTATGGCTTGTTTGAAGTTCCCTGACCGGTGAATCTCTAGGCCCAGGTAGGTATATTTGTCCGTTCCTGTGAGGTCGCAGTTGTTGAGGATAAATGATGGGTGTTGGTCTGATCTTCTCTTTCTCCTCTGGAACACCATGGTGTTGGTTTTCTTTAGGTTGACCGGTAGGGCCCAGGTGGAGCTGAATTTCTCTAGGATTTTCAGGTTGTCCTGGAGGCCTTTCTCGGTTGGTGACAGCAGCAGCAGGTCATCTGCATACAGCAGGAATTTCACCTGGGCGTCGTGGAGGGTGAGACCTGGTGCTGAGGAGGATTCCAGGGCGGTAGCCAGCTCGTTGATGTAGATGTTGAAGAGCGTTGGGCTTAGGCTGCAGCCTTGTCTTACTCCGCGGCTCTGCTGGAAAAAAGCCGTTCTTTTGCCGCTCACACTCACGCTGCAGCGGTTCTCGGTGTAGGAGCTTTTGATGACATCGTAGGTCTTTCCTCCTATTCCACTCTCTAGCAGTTTCAGGAATAAGCCCGGGTGCCACACTGAATCAAAGGCCTTTTTAAAGTCCACAAAGCAGGCGTATATCTTCCCATTCTTTGTATTGTAGATGTGTCTCTGAATGAGGCTGTGCAGAGTATAGATGTGGTCAGTGGTGCGGTGGTTCGGCATGAACCCTGCTTGGCTCTTGTTGAGGACGTTGTGCTCGGTGAGGAAGGTGAGGATCCTCTTGTTCAGGATACTGTTGAACAGTTTTCCCAGGTTGCTGCTGACGCATATGCCTCTGTAGTTGGCTGGGTCATACCTGTCCCCACTCTTGTGGATGGGTGTGATGAGGCCTTGGTTCCAGGTACGAGGGTCCTGGTTCCAAGGTCCTCTGTACTGTACGTATATAATTCCTCTATGCTGTATGTATAATCCCTCCTCTATACTGTACGTGTATAATCCCTCTATATGCTACGTGTAATTCCTCATCTGTACTGTACGTGTATAATCCCTGTATACTCTACTGTAAGTGTATAATAACTCCTCTGTACGTGTATAATCCCTCTATACTGTACATGCATTTTCCTCTACTGTATATATACTATCCCTACTCTATACCGTACTGTACATGTATTATCCCTTCTCTATACCATATATATACTATCCCGACACTATACCGTACTGTAAATGTATTATCCCTTCTCTATCTATCTATATATATATATATATATATATATATATATTTACACAGGTCCATACATATTTGGACAGAGACAACATTTTTCTAATTTTGGTTATAGACATTACCACCAATTAATTTTAAACAAAACAATTCAGAAGCAGTTGAAATTCAGACTTTCAGCTTTCATTTGAGGGTATCCATATTAAAATTGGATGAAGGGTTTAGGAGTTTCAGCTCCTTCACATGCGCCATCCTGTTTTTAAAGGGACCAAAAGTAATTGGACAATTGACTCCAAGGCTATTTCATGGAAAGGTGTGGGCAATCCCTTCGTTATGTCATTCTCAATTAAGCAGATAAAAGGCCTGGAGTTGATTTGAGGTGTGGTGCTTGCATTTGGAAGGTTTTACTGTGAAGTAAACATACGGTCAAAGGAGCTCTCCATGCAGGTGAAACAAGCCATCCTTAAGCTGCGAAAATAGAAAAAAAACCATCCGAGAAATTGCTACAATATTAGGAGTGGCAAAATCTACAGTTTGGTCCATCCTGAGAAAGAAAGAAAGCACTGGTGAACTCATCAATGCAAAAAGCCCTGGGCGCCCACGGAAGACAACAGTGGTGGATGATCGCAGAATAATCTCCATGGTGAAGAGAAACCCCTTCACAACAGCCAACCAAGTGACCAACACTCTCCAGGAGGTCGGCGTATCAATATCCAAATCTACCATAAAAAGAAGACTGCATGAAAGTAAATACAGAGGGTTCACTGCACGGTGCAGCCACTCATAAGCATCAAGAATAAAAAGGCTAGACTGGACTGTGCTAAAAAACATCTAAAAAAGCCAGCACAGTTCTGGAAGAACATTCTTTGGACAGATGAAACCAAGATCAACCTCTACCAGAATGATGGAAAGAGAGAAGTATGGCGAAGGCGTGGTACAGCTCATGATCCAAAGCATAACAACACCATCTGTAAAACACGGTAGAGGCAGTGTGATGGCGCGGGCATGCATGGCTGCCAGTGGCACTGGGTCACTAGTGTTTATTGATGATGTGACACAGGACAGAAGCAGCCGAATGAATTCTGAGGTATTCAGAGCTGCCATTCTGTGTGCTCACATCCAGCCAAATGCAGCCAAACTGATTGGTCGTCGTTTTAAAGCAACCCAGGAGTTTATTAAAGCAAAGAAGTGGAATATTCTGGAATGGCCAAGTCAGTCACCTGATCTCAACCCAATTAAGCATGCATTTCACTTGCTAAAGACTAAACTTCAGACAGAAAGGCCCACAAACAAACAGCAACTGAAAACCACCGCAGTGAAGGCCTGGCAGAGCATCAAAAAGGAGGAAACACAGCGTCTGGTGATGTCCATGAGTTCAAGACTTCAGGCAGTCATTGCCAACAAAGGGTTTTCAACCAAGTACTAGAAATGAACATTTTATTTATAATTATTGAATCTGTCCAATTACTTTTGGTCCCTTTAAAAACAGGGTGGCACATGTTAAGGAGCTGAAACTCCTAAACCCTTCATCCAATTTTAATGTGGATACCCTCAAATGAAAGCTGAAAGTCTGAACTTCAACTGCATCTGAATTGTTTTGTTTAAAATTCATAGTGGTAATGTCTATAACCAAAGTTAGAAAAATGTTGTCTCTGTCCAAATATATATGGACCTAACTGTATATATATATATATATATATATATATTATCCCGACCCTATACCGTACTGTACATATTATCCCTTTTTTATACCGTATGTATACTGTCTCTCCTATATACCATACTGTACATGTATTATCCCTTCTCTATACCATATATATATATATATATATATATATATATATATCTACTATCCCCACCCTATACCGTACTGTACATGTATTATCCTATATATATATATATATATATATATATATATATATATATATATATATATATATACTCAAAAAAAGGAAAAGCAGCACAAAATAATTGAAAAAAAGTGGACTTTAATGCCTGAACGGCGTGGCAACGTTTCGGATGTGTTATCCTTTGTCAAGCTTTTTTTTCAATTCTTTTGTGCTGCTTTTCCTTTTTTTGAGTTTATTACTTTTTGACCATTGGATTGCTGGTCGGGAGAGCTCTGCATGCCTTGTAAGGTAGTAATTTGATGCTGTTCCAATTTTTTCACACACACACACACATATATATATATATATATATATATATATATATATATATATATATGCTATCCCAACCCTATACCGTACTGTACATGTATTATCCCTTCTCTATAATATATATATATATATATATATATATATATATATATATATATATACTATCCCAACCCTATACCGTACTGTATTATCCCTTCTCTATACCGTGTATATATACTGTCTCTCCTATATACCGTACTGTACATGTATTATCCCTTCTCTATACTATATATATATATATATATATATATATATATATATATATATATACACTATCCTGACCCTATACCGTACTGTGCATGTATTATCCCTTTTTTATACCATATATACGGTCTCTCCTATATACCGTACTGTACATGCATTATCCCTTCTCTATACCATATATATATACTATCTCTACCCTATACCATACTGTACATGTATTATCCCTTCTCTATACCATATATACATAGTATATATATATATATATATATACTATCCTGACCCTATACCGTACTGTACATGTATTATCCCTTCTCTATACCATATATATACATAGTGTATATATATATATATATATACTATCCTGACCCTATACCGTACTGTACATGCATTATCCCTTTTCTATACTATATATACTATCCCGACCCTATACCGTACTGTACATGTATTATCCCTTCTCTATACCATATATTTATATATATATATATATACTATCCTGACCCTATACCGTACTGTACATGTATTATCCCTTCTCTATACCATATATTTATATACTGCCTCTCCTATATACCGTACTGAGGCAACCCTTGTACAGGGCAGTATCTGTGGCTGTATATTGCCATCTGCCATATCTCCCTCCCTCCTGTATATGGGAACAATATGGCAGCTCCACCCTCCTGTCATGCTGAGCTGTCACCTCCCAGCTCTCACATTTCCCTCTTCTCCCTCCTAGTGAGCAGCTGTATGACTTGTGTAGTAGTGTAATGATAGCTGTGGGGATCCGGTCACGCCGCGCTCCGGACAGTATGTATATCCTTATTATACGTGTTCCTGATGTGTCACTAGTATAATGTCAGCCAGGAGATCGTCCACCTCTGGTGCTGCCACAACCACAACTGCTGTAGATGTAGAGCATTTATTTTATGAGGAAAAGTCTTGGCAGTGAGACGTAATGTCTCACAATGGACCAGTTATTACTTATTATCACATGTGCAAAACTTTCCATGCACAAAAGCGAAATGCGTCAGTCACATCTCACCGCGTGCGCCAAATGTGGCGATGTGCCTTCATGTCGCCGGTGTATGGACCCTTTGGCATACGTGTCACCATACCCTTTGGGGTTTTTTTGTTGTACTTTGTACTTTTAGATATATAGAAGGGCTGTTGACATGTTTTTTTTCAGTCTGTTTGATGGACACGTTTAATCTACATGTTAAAAATGGGTCATCTTAAATCCATCCAAAAGGGAGTAGGTTGGGTGTACATGGGAGTAAACGTGGTGTGGAAGTTTATCTCCTGGTCTAAAAAAAACGTAATTGCAATATGTATTACATAATTAATCCAGATTGTGACAGTGCTAATAGTGTCTGTAAAGCGCTGTGGAATTAATGTGTGTGTGTGTATATGTGTGTATATATATATATATATATGTGTGTGTGTGTATTTTTATATAGTGTATATATAGTGTATATAATGTGTGTGTGTATGTGTGTATATATATATATATATATATATATATATTATATAAAATCTATATACTAGCTGAAGAGCCCGGCGTTGCCTGGGCATAGTAAATATCTGTGGTTAGTTATAGCACCTCACTTCTCTTATTTTCCCATCATGCCTCTCATTTTCCCAATCACATCTCTCATTTTCTCCCTTACACCTCTCATTTTCCCCCTCACTCCTCTTATTTTCCTCCTCACTCCTCTCATTCCCCCCTAACACTTGTCATTTCGACCTCACATCTGTCATTTTCCGATCACTCCACTATTTTTCCTCACTCCTCTCATTTTGCACTCACACCTTTTCATTTTCACCTCACACCTCTCATTTTCCCCTCAGTATATACATGTTTGTCATCTCCCTTATGTATAGTATACACCTGTATGTCATCTCCTGTATATAGTATATACCTGTATGTCATCTCCCCTGTAAATAGTATATACCTGCTGTATGTCATCTCCTCCTGTATATTGTATATACCTATGTGTCATCTCCTCCTGTATATAGTATATACCTGTATGTCATCACTTCTGTATATACTATATACCTGCATGTCATCTCCTCCTATATATAGTATATACCTGTATGTCATCTCCTGTATATAGTATATACCTGTATGTCATCTCCTCCTGTATATAGTATATACATGTGTCATCTCCTGTATATAGTATATATCTGTAAGGGTATGTGTCCACGTTCAGGATTGCATCAGGATTTGGTCAGGATTTTTCATCAGTATTTGTAAGCCAAAACCAGGAGTGGAACAATTAGAGGAAAAGTATAATAGAAACATATGCTCCACTTTTGCATTTATCACCCACTCCTGGTTTTGGCTTACAAATACTGATGAAAAATCCTGACCAAATCCTGATGCAATCCTGAACGTGGACACATACCCTTAGTCATCTCCTCCTGTATATAGTATATACCTGTGTGTCATCTGCTCCTGTATATAGTATATACATGTGTCATCTCCTCCTGTATATAGTATGTACCTGTATGTCATCTCCTCCTGTATATAGTATATACATGTCATCTCCTCCTGTATATAGTATATACCTGTGTGTCATCTGCTCCTGTATATAGCATATATCTGTGTGTCATCTCCTCCTGTATATAATATGTATCTGTATGTCATCTCCTCCTGTATATAGTGTATATGTGTGTGTCATCTCCTCCTGTATATAGTATATACCTGTGTGTCATCTCCTCCTGTATATAGCATATACGTGTGTCATCTCCTCCTGTATATAGTCTATACCTGTGTGTCATCTCCTCCTGTATATAGTATGTACCTGTGTGTCATCTCCTCCTGTATATAGTATGTATCTGTGTGTCATCTCCTCCTGTATATATATATACCTGTGTCATCTCCTCCTGCATATAGTATATACGTGTGTCATCTCCCCTGTATATAGTATATACGTGTCATCTCCTCCTGTATATAGTATATACCTGTGTCATCTCTCCTCTATATAGTATATACCTGTATGTCATCTCCTGTATTAGACCTCGATCACACGTTATTTGCTCAGTATTTTTACCTCAGTATTTGTAAGATAAATTGGCAGCCTGATAAATCTCCAGCCAACAGGAAGCCTTCCCCCTGGCAGTATATATTAGCTCACACATACACATAATAGACAGGTCATGTGACTGACAGCTGCCGTATTTCCTATATGGTACATTTGTTGCTCTTGTAGTTTGTCTGCTTATTAATCAGATTTTTATTTTTGAAGGATAATACCAGACTTGTGTGTGTTTTAGGGTGAGTTTCATGTGTCAAGTTGTGTGTGTTGAGTTGCATGTGGCTACATGCATGTAGCGACTTTTGTGAGATGAGTTTTGTGTGGCGACATGCGTGTAGCAACTTTTTGTGTGGCGAGTTGCATGTGACAGGTTAGTGTAGAAAGTTTTGCGAGTATTGCGCGTGGTGAGTTTTATGTGTGGTGCGTTTTGAGTATGTGCAAGTTTTGTGTGAGGAAACTTTTGCATGTGTTGCAAATTTTGTGTATGTGGCAATTTTTCCGCGTGTGCAAGTTTTGCATGTGGCGAGTTTTCCATGAGGTGAGTTTTGCACGTGTGGCGAGTTTTGCGTGAGCCTAGTTTTGCATGTGGTGAATTTTGCGCATGGCGAGTTTTGAGCGGCGACTTTTGTGTTTTGACTTTTATGTGGCGAGGTTGGTGTTTGTGTGGTGAAATGTGTGCTGAGGGTGGTATATGTGTTCAAGCACGTGGTAGTGTGTGGCGCATTTTGTGTGTGTGTTCATATCCCCGTGTGTGGTGAGTATCCCATGTTGGGGCCCACCACGTAGTATATTGCCCAGTTACGTAGTATATTGCCCAGCTATGTAGTATATTGCCCAGCTACGTAGTATATTGCCCAATGACGTAGTATATTGCCCAGCCACTTAGTATATTGCCCAGCCACGTAGTATATTGCCCAACCACGTAGTATATTGTCCAGTGACGTAGTATATTGCCCAGCTACGTAGTATATTGCCCAGCCACGTAGTATATTGCCCAGCTACGTAGTATATTGCCCAGCGACGTAGTATAATGCCCAGCGACGTAGTATAATGCCCAGTGACGTAGTATATTGCCCAGCCACGTAGTATAATGCCCAGCCACATAGTACATTGCCCAGTCATGTAGTATATTGCCCAACCACGTAGTATATTGCCCAGTGACGTAGTATAATGCCCAGCCATGTAGTATATTGCCCAGTCACGTAGTATATTGCCTAGCCACGTAGTACATGCCCAGTCATGTAGTATATTGCCCAGTCACGTAGTATATTGCCCAGTGACGTCATGGCAGGTCCTTGTCATGCAGGGCCTGTGATGATGTCGCGGTCACATGACCGTGACGTCATGGCAGGTCCTTCTGCCACCGGAACCTGCAACGGAAGATGGCAGCCGGCGCGAGCTGCTACGGAGGGTGAGTATAGCAGGTTTTTTTATTTTTTATTATTTTAACATTACATTTTTACTATTGATGCCGCATAGGCAGCGTCAATAGTAAAAAGTTGGGGACACACAGGGTTAATAGCGGCTGTAACGGAGTGCGTTACCCGTGGCATAACGCGGTCTGTTACCGCCGTCATTAACCCTGTGTGAGCGATGACCGGAGGGGAGAATGCGGGCGATAGGCACAGACTGCGGGGAGTAAGGAGCGGCCATTTTCTTCCGGACTGTGCTCGTCGCTGATTGGACGTGGCTGCCATGACAGGCAGCTGGCGAGACCAATCAGCGAATGAATAACCGTGACAGAAGGACGGACAGACACCGATGAGTGGCTTGGTAAATGTAGGCAGACATGTGCCCCGATGCACGTTTCGGAACAAAGTCCGTCAGGGGGGGTGGCGTCCATGTAATGAATGGGGGTTTTAAAAGGACGATGCGGTCAATGAGGGCAGACTGCTCGTCAAATGACGCAAGCGCCGTCAGGAGGAACCCGGCGTCGTGAGCACCAGCGTCACGTCACACGTGATGACCGAGCACAGTCATGTGATCCATCACCATGGCAACGTAAAGACGCTGAAACCCGCCGGCGCCCGGGACGCAGGCACGCATGCGTACCAAGCAGGTCGGCTGTCATCTATGTATATAAGAAGATTCAAAATATTGAACAGGAGGATGTAGGTTGCGAAAAGAGTATGCAAGGTAAAAAAAAAAATAAAAGAAGAAAGTGACAATAAAATATGTATGTGAATAAAAATATTATTATTTTTATTCACATACATATTTTATCATCACTTTCTTTTATTTTTTTGGCCTTGCATACTCTTTTCGCAACCTACATCCTCCTGTTCAATATTTTGAATCTTCTTATATACACACCTGACTGCCAATCTGTTCAGTATGCATGCGTGCCTGCGTCCCGGGCGCCGGCGGGTTGCGGCATGATGCTCCTGCCTGACGCTCGAGCTGCTTCAGGTAGTGTGTAGGACAACTCTGAGATTGGTTGTAGCCCGATTTACTACATGTTTAAGCAACTACTTTAACATTGTTGCTACATTATCGTACTTAATCACCGCCCTTAAAATTCTTGCTAAATTATCATATTATTCTTTTTCACAGTTGTTACTATGACCTCATTGGATGCCTGCGTGAATAGTTATCTTTGTGAATAGTGTCTTATACAAGCCTTACCTGTGTGCATTTTTGCTACTAGGCAGCCAACCCCTCTAATGTTTGGGCGAGTGGGTGATTGCTCTCATCAGTAGCACCTGTGCTGCTTTAGCATTTATTATCGGGGCCTGCTGCACCCTGCGAGTGCGTTTGTCATTTGACAAGGTTTTGGTGAGTCTGCTCTTCATGTTGTGTTTGCCTGCCTTTAACTATTAAGCATATGCTTTTTTACTGAACAAACTGTCACGCATGGTACATACACATACCTTCTGATTCCAGGTACTATCATTTTACTATGTAAACTTGGCTTTCAGCATATTTATTGAAACTTGCCCAATAGTGCACCTGATATTATCAGTAGATTGGTACTTATTTTTTGTGCTCTATACCTTTATCTTAGGTGCTTTTTGCCAGTGCTGCATGTTATTTATTGGCGGGTGTCGGATATAATTTTTATGCACAGGACATTCATCTTTTTGGTACATAGTGTACATTTATTTAATTATTTATTATTTTCTATATAGCACATAGGTATTTTGACACCCGCTATATTGTGCATTCTCTGTGACAAGTTTTCTCCGTCTTTTGCATAGACTTGTTTATATATTATTGTGTCTAGTTGTTCATTTTTTGTATATTGGTTTGTGGCTTTTAGGCGGATACACACTGTGTGTGACCAGTACCGATTTGCCAATTTCTCTTCCCTTTTTTGTTCATAGCATTAATAAACAATCTTTTTGTATTCTACATTTGTGTTATTGATTTGACCTCGTAGTTCGGTGTGCTTTCTCGTCTGCTATTCCTTTATTGCCGAATGGTCTGCCATTCTTTCCTCAGCAAGCTGTGTAATATACTCCAGCATACATATATATGGGATATTTACTGTTTTCAGTTGCTTTATATTGCTTGTTAAGTGTGTAACTCTTTATATCACTTTAGAAGCAGTAGTGTATGGTGAGACATGGAGCCTGAAAGTCAAAGTTCAAAACATTGTTACCGTTTTGCTCATCCGTGTAGCATGACGGCTTTCTCTGCTCATATCTTATCTGAAAGGTGTTAGTCATCTGTATTCTACTTCCAGCACACTCTCATTCATTCAGGAGTTTAGGCCAGACGATCAGGACTATCTCTCATACATTGCTCTAAGCTATTGTGGGTGTGTGCTCTTTTCCCCCCAGTGTTGCTCCCTGATTATGATTGATCAGCATCATACAGGGAGAAGAAGTACACGCCCCCAGTGAAAACCATCTGATAACACTCACTCGGACTTCACAGAGGTTTACTCATTAGTTGCAAAATACCTTGATTCCTAATACAGTATCTCCACAATGGAGAAGTGAAAAAAATATATATATTTGGCTCTTCAGCCACTATTGCATCTTGTGTCCAGATCAACATGAAAAATTTGGTAAGAGCAGAGCCACTGAACTCAGTGATTAGTTGTAGCGGTGTTGCACACTGTCGATGAAACATCATCACTAAAACTACAACGCAGAGGCAGAGAACCAGCGCTGGATCCAGTTAAGGGGAGTACAATCCGATATTGTTTTCTTATATTAGTGCTATCATTTAGAGACCACTTATTTAAAAGTGGAAAAATCTTTTATCTCCTTTCCAACATCGGGTGTAATAGTATGCTACGTTGGACTTCCTCCCTTTAATGTGGGTTTCGGCGCTGAACCCACATCTTTCCCGACACATGTCAGCTGTTTTGAACAGCTGACATGTCCCTCTAACAGTTGTGGGTGGAGTCACGATCCACTCGCTGCTGTTAACTAGTTAAATGACACTGTCAATCTCTGATAGCGGCATTTGCCCGCAGTTGGGCAAAGCATACTGCGCATGCGCAGAAGGCAATTTGAAGGCGCACGCGCGGGAATGTACGCGAACACCGCTATTCACAGAACGGAATGCGTACAGCACGCCGATTTGGGGTGGGGAGAGGGGCCAGAACCAACACCCATTGGACCGGACCGAGGATATTTCCATACAGTGCAGGAGAAATATAAATGGTTCTTATGGGGGATTCATGGGGAGTCGGGGGGTTTCACAAGTAGTTGGGGAATGTATAGCTCATACTCTATTAGATGATATTTTTAGCTGATAGGCAAAAAAACTAGTGACAGGTTCCCTTTAGAGCATGAAAAAAAAATGTTTTTAAAAGTATTATAAAAATAAAAAATATAAAAGTTCAAATCACCCCTCGTTCGCACCATTCAAAATAAAACAATAAAATCAAAATCAAACATACACATATTTGGTATCGCCGCGTTCAGAATCGCCCAATCTATCAATGTAAAAAAGAATTAACCTGATCACTAAACGGCATAATGAGAAAAAAAGTTAAAACTCTAGAATTACATTTTTTTGGTAACCTCAATAAAATGATCAAAAGATAGTATCTACACCAAAATGGTATCAGTAAAAACGTCAGCTTGGTGCGCAAAAAATAAGCCCTCACCCAACTCCAAATCACGAAAAATTGAGACGCTACAGGTCTCGGAAAATGGCACCATTTTTTTTTTTTTAACCAAAGTTTGGATTTTTTTTCCACCACTTAAATAAAAAAGAACCTAGACATGTTTGGTGTCTATGAACTTGTAATAACCTGGAGAGTCAAAATGGCAGGTCAGTTTTGCATTTAGTGAACATTGTAAAAAAGAAAAAAAAAACTGTGGAATTTCACTTTTTTTTGCAATTTCACCACACTTGGATTTTTTTTCCCTTTTTCCAGTACACAATATGTTAAAACCAATGGTGTCTTTCAAAAGTACAACTTATCTCGCAAAAAAACAAGCCCTCACATGGCCACTTTGACAAAAAATAAAAAAATTATGGCTCTGGGAAGAAGGGGAGCACAGAACGAAAGCGCAAAAATGGCACGGGGGTTAAGAAGATAGAAGTGGGTTATTATTGCCTGTCTTCTCTATGCTACTATTTCAGGGAAAGTCGCCCACTTTTTTCCAGTCTCTTACAGTATTTGCCATTATGAAATATGATCTTGAAATTAATAAGCGTTATATAGTGGAGTCTATATTATTTTACTTGGATCATTGTACTAATGGACCGAATGGCTTAGTGTCCTTGAAAACCATTCAGCAGGCCAAACAAAAATTATGGATGTGTTTAGCCATTATACATAGGACTATTAAGAACTTTTATTATAAGATTATATTATAATACTTGATAAAATAATGTCCAAAATGCATATAAAAATTGAATTTATATTATACTCCGTATGAGATCAGAAAATGTTAATAAATCCATGAATGTATAGTTTAGTGCAATGGAAAACCCCTGGGGGTGAGGGGCGTCATATAAAGTTTTTCCTTGCCCGCTCTTCCTACATCTGGTACAGTGTTTATCATCCCAATGAATAGTTGTCTCTCTTGCAGGGTGTGATTGGCAGAGCTCGTCTGGTTAATGGACGGAGAAGGAAATGTTACAGATAGATTTGAACAATGAAAGGAAGATCTTGGAATGTTGGAAAGTCTGAAATCGAGGCAGCTTTATAGAAAAGCTCTCCGAGAACTAGAAAACCTCACCTCTCTCAGTCCAAAACATGGTATTTGGTCTCGTGCTCGGTTTTTGGACTCTGTAGAACTTTAGATAACTTCACTTTGGGTGATCTTATAGGTCCTAATATATCTCCTGCCATTATGAAGTGGCTCTGTAAATTCGAAGAGTCTGAAAAATTTTGGGTAAGCTTTTTTTTTATAGATAATATTCAGCTTTTGAAATGCTACATTGTATAAGTTACCTAGGCTTCTTTTATTGTGTTTGTGACAGGGTCTATGTTTGCCTATGGATTTAGGTGATATTCCACTTTTGGTCCCAAAGATTATTTGAGAAAATATTATTGGAACTTGAGTAGAGCCCATTGACCTCTGCAGAAGATCTATTTTATTTTGCCCTTTTTGCATTGCTGATCATCCTGTAGCACCGTACATCCATTTGGCCGTCCTCATTGGCGAGGCTAGCATGTACAGTATAAGGCTGCAAAGACCAATGTTTATGTCCAATTGTCCTTTTTTTTCCTCTTTTTTTTGTGTTGTTCCATTACAAACAAAGGAAATAAGCATGCATAACAAAACTTGTGCAATTGCAATAATTTTCTGGGAGAAATACTTCATTTTCTAGAACAATTTCAAGGGTTCCAACACTTTCGGCCATGACTGTATGTTAGCTGTACTAAGGTGTTTATTACATAGACTTATTTGATTGTTTTTGGAGCTTTTCTATTATATGACTATGTGGCTGTTACAGGGAGTAGTCTTCCCTGGAGATCGTCCATTGTTGGCGACTCTCAATGGGAGCAAAATTCATCAGGAAATGTCTGATTGCTTATAGTATAGCTGCAATATGAAAAAAAGGACAGCTCTCTGTGATTTTTTTGGGGCACCTACACTGTGCTCTTAAGATCACAGTCCTCATAGATGTTAATGGTAGTGTGTTCTTTTGGTGAAATCACCGGTAGAATATGTACATGAAGCACGGACGTCTGAATCAGGCCTAAATCATAGCTTTTCGCAGGCTTGTCTAGAAGTAGGATTCATTCATTGTAATACTTGAATATTGATTAATAGACCGTATTTGTTTAGCTTAAACCATAAAACAAGAGCGAGATAATGACAGGGAGCGAGTGTAATAATCCTTCCCCAGACACAACATACCGCATGTCATTGCTAAGGTGAATGGTTAATTGATAGCTATGTTGTATAGTCAGCAGCTACTCACAAGTCTGGAGCCGGAGATTATGATAAAAGCTGTATTTGGGGAATTTGCAGGCACTATGTGACAGATTTAAGCCTCATTGAAACGTCCGTGTTGCGCGGAAGAGATCTGTCTGTTTTTTTTCCCCGTACACATTATGTTCTATGGGGCTGTTCACATGTCAGATTGTGCTCCACAAAAAATAGACATGTCCGATTTTGATCCAAGTCATGGGTCAACTCCCTCATCCAAGTTAAAAACTCGATCCCTACTCTGATGACGTACTTGTTGCACCCTAGTGCTGGCCATTTTTCACACTAGTCGGATAAGAGAAGTTTGAGAAAATCTCAATCACTTTTTGTGCATTCAAAAATAAAAACTACCGAAACACTAATTTTTGAGGAGTTTTTGGACTTGAAACTCCAAATCGTCATTCAAATCTCAAAACTTTGAGTTTCTCTTCAACATAAAGACTCTGTGTACATTCAGCCTTAAAATGGGCACACTGACCAAACAATGAAAATTTGTCTATTTTTTTTCACAAAGGAGAAAAAAAATTGGATATTCAAATGAAGATTTATACTAGTGATTGACAATCGCCACTAAACGACAATTATTAATGATCTGAACTATCACTAATTGATGTAATATATTAGTTGCTTGTTCTTGCAGGATGTAAACCAGACTTGGCACACAGAGAATCCCGACTTCTCCTGGTGTTTCCATAATACCATCCTTTACTGGATACCCTGTTTTTACCTATTTGCCTGTTCACCATTTTACGTCCTCTACCTACGACGCCATGGACGAGGCTACATCAGGCTGTCTCTTCTCAGCAAGGCAAAGACTGTAAGTACTGTAAATTGTCGTGCAGCCATATGGGGTCATCTACTGCTGGATTTATTCCCCCACCATGAAAGAACTTACACCAGATTTATTATCCGTCTTTGCATATTGTTTTGAAAACTTTCATATATATACGGTATGTATATAAATTTTTGTATGGATCAGAATGTGGGTCCAGAAATAATTCTCCGATAGGTACATCATAAGATTTGACACCCTGCCAGAAGTGTTAATCCAATATAAGCATAAAGTTCATCTCGTGAGATATTTTTCCATGTTTTGTCTGTTCCAGAAGCAATACGTCTTCCTTTTAAGTTTGTACATAAAACCACCTTATCTGCAATATCGTCAGAAAACAAGGAAAGTTCACTTTCAACATCAAAAATTATTGCTTCAATCTCTTGATCAGTCAAACCCTTTGAGGAAGACTGTGCCATTGTTGTTCACTTAGATGTCAGTAAACTACAAAGTTAAAACTAAGATGAAAAAACAGTAATTACAATAACTTGTTACCTGCAACAAAATGACACAAAAACTGATGAATATGAGATAAACATAATACGGGCCAAAAAGGCCAATATAATCAAAATATGTGGTTTTCCAAAAAAGCATTTTTGTAAAGAAATGCCTGTCATATAAAATTATATAAGCAACTGGAAATTACCAAAAACTACAAACCTGAGGAATACCTAGAGTTTCAAAATTCAAAGTTAAGTAATTTTGCAGAAAATAGCAGAAAAGTAATCTAATGGGTCTAAAAGACCCGCTTTATGCATCCTAGGGTTAAATAAGAGATCAGATTTGATTATTCAATATTAATATGTTATAGAATTTGTTAAAGTTGTACTTCTTTGTTAAATGTACCTTGGTTTAAGCTATTTTTAGAGAGAACATTTAACTTTTTTGTTTTTACATTACTTTTATACTCAGCGGTTTGTTGATTTAATTAGATCAGTCGTGCATAACTTTGTTTCTCCCTTTGCTTGGTCAACTTTTTTTTGTAGCTATTCTACAGAACGTTGACCGATTATTGTAGCTCTTGCCAACTACACCACGTGTACATCAGTAGGGTTCATGGAGTTGAACTGTGTTTTTTTTTGTTTTTGTTTTTTTTAAGAATGGATGACAATTTTAGAAGACAGGAGAGGGGAAAAAGTGGCCGATAATTGGAGAAGGAAGATGATTTGTATGGTTTAGATATGACACATTTTCTTCTATTTGTATGTACTATTGATTTGTGCAATCTTTGCCCAAAGTACAGTTCCTTTTTCAGCTGGCCATACTCGGCGGTGTTCAGCAGGGTACTATGGGACAGTACAGAAGTTCTCCAATCATGTCATGTATTCATCACATATTACCCTCATATCTCAATTGTTTGAGGAATTTTCATCAAAACCTGCAACGTTTTACATCGGTTTTGTCGTACACCGAGTCATTTATCTTTGGACTGTTCACTATTCCCTCTCATACTAGACTCTAATGTCTGCTCAGTTCTTTCTGCTTGTTGAGATGGTTCTTCTCGGTCAGTGCAGCTTGCTTTGTGACATCTAAGATAGGATCCATTTTTGTTTGAGGAAGGCTCCCTCCTTTCTACTGTCCTGACAGGAGTCCATCGATCACTGTTAATAAGGGGAGGGCGAGATAAATGCCCCCGTAATGATTACAGTGAACTCCTATCTATGAAAAAGAACCTGTCTCCACTTTATGCTGAAATTACGAAGGGCCATGTAGCCAGGTGATAGATCCGCTTTAACCACAGGATTCTCAGTGCCAGCAGAGGTAAAGGGTTAAAAAGACAAACTAGGTAGTAAAGATGTATTCCATGTCGAATGGAAGATGTATTACATGTCATATGGAAAATGTAATTCATTCTCGCAGGGAAGATGTATGATATGTGTAAAGTGCTACAGAGCAGTAGTCGCAACCAAGCTCCTGTACGGTTTCGCTCTGGCCCTCTAGAGACAAATGTTGTCCCAGTTCCAGTGTGCTGTAGGGTGTGGGGCGTATGACACTCACTTGTAGGCCGCAGGCCTTCGCTGCCTCCAGGTCTCTGCCCTCAGGATCTGCCGGGACACCAAGTTCTTTGTAACAGTAAAACTTTTACTAAGCAGTCCAAGTTCATCAGGTGGGATAAGGCACTGCAATTTGTACTTCCTTCCTTCTTAGCACACTTAAGAACACTGTCTGCCTGAGTCAAGGCCAGACTCCTGATACTTGTGGTGGAGGACATGCTGCTGAACCCCGATTCCAAGCTGTTCTTACAGGTCCTCAGTGGTGTCAGAATGTGTGGGACTAGGAGGTGTTGGAGCCCTGGTTCTACAAGTCGTAGTTGAGCAGCCACGTGGTGGCTTACCTTCTCGAGCTGCATTCCCTGGGGATCTCCCTCTTCTGTTTACAGTCACTGCGACTGCATATAACCCTCGTGGTCTGTCCTCCTTGAGAAACCTGAGGTGGTGTCCTGGCCACAGCATATAGGGCCCATGCGGCAAGGAACCGGCGTTCAGTTAAACTTTATTTCAAGTGACTGCCTTCTGGCTAAATCCATAGTCCTTTACGGAATCATAATGCCGCACGTCCCTTTGAGTTAATCAGTGTCTGATTTTGCTGCCTCCATTGAGTTGCAAAGGGGGTTGTACCAAAGGAAGAAGTGGAAACAATTGGATCACCCATGACACCCATTGGGCCTTCTTGGGGTCTGGGATTGAGGTTTCCTCCACGTACATCTGCAACAGGGGAATGGAGGCCACCACCAGGGCCTTCAATTGCGCCACAGGGCTATGGCCACACTAACATGACTGCCTTTTTCTGAGGCTCACGCTCTAGTTCAGGGACTGGCCAGGAAACTTTGGTCTTAAGGCCCGGTTCTGTGCCCTGAAGTTTCTGAACAGGCTCTGCCAGGTCCATCAGCAGCTGCAGTCCTCCCTGCCGCATCTCCTGCTTCATCTTTTATTGCCATTAAGCCTGTCCTGGCCCACCACGAAGCGCAGCATTGTTGAATCTCTCCATATCATCTGGCTCTTCTCCTCTCTCTTACCAACAGTGGTGGTGGTCTATTTGCCTCAGGATGTACTCTTCCGGAACACCCGCTCTTCCCTGGGTAGTGCTACTTCCACTTTTCCTGATGGTTTTGCGGCAGTCTCTGCCTGTTCTCCATTGACTTGCTGCAGCAGGTGTTTTTTTTTTTCTTTTGTCTTGCCCATTGGAGGCGGGCTTTACTCACAATTGGCCTTCCTCTCTGGACAAGTCTCACTGGGCTTGATGGATTTTCGTGCTGTTTCTCTTTAGGTAGACCTACGATGGGCAGGTCAATCTAGCCATTTTGCGCCACTCAAAACCATCTTGTCATTGGTGTTTGTCGCCATCTTTGTTTTCACTGAATCCTTCCCTGCATCTACCAAGTTTTCTTGATGCATAGATTGATCCTGCCAACTACGCCAAATGTAAAGTGCTGCAGAGTGTTAGTCGCAACCAAGCTGCTGTCTGGTTTCGCTCTGGCACTTTACAGATAAGAGGTGTCCCAATGTGCTGTAGGGTATGGGGTGCATCACACTCCCTTGTAGGCCACAGGTGTCCGCTGCCTCCAGGTCTCCATCCTCAGGCTCCACCACACACAATGCTTGGTACATCAAGTTCTTTGTAATAGTCAAACTTTTACTAAGAAGTCCAAGTCCCTCAGGTGGAATAGTGCACAGCAAATTGCACTTCCTTCCTTGTTGGCACAACTTCTCTTCAGTTTTGTCACCCATTTGTCCTGGACTACCTCCAAGCCCGCTGACTCAGTCAGCCTCAGAGATTCGTTTGCCACTCTGGCAGTACACCTGGGACTGTCCACCTACCCCCCACCTAATTCTACATTCACCTATCTCATGATGTCAGAAGACCAGGCCCGCTCCTTGCTGCCTGGCCCAAGCCCCAGGCTCTCGACGCTGCAGAAATATCCCTCAGGAAACTCTGCTTGGCCTACCACTGACACGAATGGTTGCCCCATGCTGCCCCTACAACCCACCGCACCTGACCTTTGCTTTCACTAGGCACTTCACCGTCACTGAATTCTCTCTAACCAGGAAATATGCCCTTTTTATTGACACTAGTGCCCACCCACTGGGCTAGTTCTAGCCTTAACCATTTCCTATTTTATATGCTATACCTATTATCCTTATTCTATATCTTATGCTATACTCACATTATGCATCAGACGCACATTACTTTTACATAAAAATCCGTACGACTGTATTTGCATGGCGAGTCTGTTGTCTTCAGGGGAAGGAACGGCGTAAGACAATCCACATCCCTACTTATGTAGCAGGGAGAAGATATTTTGACATGTTGAATGAAAAATCTATTATTTGTCGTATGAAAAATGTATTACATGTTGTATATATAAGGTTTTACATGTCATATGAAAGATGGATTACTTGTGGTAGGGAAGCTGTATGACACGTGACGGATGTATTATAGGTGACAGGGAAGATTTATTACCTCTGGTAGGGAAGATGTATTACAGGTGATAGGGAGGATTTATTACCTCTGGTAGGGAAGGGAAGATGTATTACAGGTGGCATGTTACTAAATCTGATATATAGGCTTGTGCAGGATACAATCTCTTCGGTCAGTACTGCACCCTACCAGCCATGCCACAGCAACACCCAGGGACACGTCACCAATAAGCCCACCTTATAGCTAGAGAAGTACAAGTATGCGACATATCTAGCATTGGGCAATAACCTGTTTTTATTGCAGCCCTTTTACTTTTACAGCCATTTAACAAAGCTCCATAAAACTGCTCACACAATGCTTTTAACAGGAAGTTTCAAGGACAAGGGTTCTCCTTCTCATAATGGACTTTTTTATAGTTGAGGTCCATCACCCCATAAAAGAATAACTTGCATTTTTGTTATTATTTGTATTCATAACATTGTTGTAGGTTTTATAGAAAGTGGATAGAAGAGCAGGTCATGGAAGGAGCCAGCAGGGTATGGGGCTGATGTCTCTTGAGCTCAGTGTACATATAAAGCTGCTGTAGGAGACTCTTAGGCCGGGTTCACATTGCGTTAACAGCAGCCCGTTCAACACATGCGTTAACAGGCTGCTGTTAACGCAAGGGCCGGTATGTCAGCGCGCTAGCGCAGATAGAGCTATCAGATGCTCTATCTGCGCTAGCAGTGACGGACCCGGAAATGCTGCAGCCCACGTCCCAGGGTCCGTCACTCAATGACGGCACATCGCGCTAGCGATGCGTCCGACAAAGGAATTAATGGCGGCGTTAATGGACTGCGTTACAACGCGTTATGCCACGCTGTAACGTATTCTGTCTAACGGACGCCTAAAACGCAGTGTGAACCCAGCCTTAGGGACTGGTAAGGATCTTGCCCCAGTTAGAGCACAGGTGAATAACAACATAGACACACCTTTATACCAAACACCCTGCTGCGACCATATGATTGATTATAGACCCTACTATAGGCCGTTCATTAACTGCTGAATGGGGCGAGATGAGCGGCTGCCAGACACCTGTGACACCGCTGATCCGAAGACAATCAATAATGTGACTTTATGTATTTATGTTAATTGTTTTTTTGTTTTGTTTTTCCAAAAAGTCTTATGTAAAAAATGCCTTTTTTTTCACAAAATCATGTCAAAAAAGAAAAGCCACAGATTAATGAATGCAAATACATCGAGCAGCTAAGATCTTTCCTGACCCATGCAGTTCCACACAGTGGCTTGTTAGGTCTCATTCACACATCCGATTTTTTACGTACAAGTGCTATGCAATAAATGATAAAATACATGATAATCCCTCTATTAGTGTGCTTATCACGTCTGGAGAGGTTTCTCTATTTCTTAAAATCACTATATACCAGAAAAGCATCCAAATATTTTAATTATAACACTTAAAATCTCTAGTAATCATCCAGGGCGTGGCCTTTTATTATTGTGGTTTTTGTATGTTTAAACTCCTTATTGCTAGAATATGGAAACCTATCAAAACTACGATGAAGCTGTAAATAAACCAGTCTTGTCTAATTACATCCTTCGGGTACATTGCAGACAAATCTATGATATAACGTAATCTACCCCTTTTTTGTGTGTGGTATTTTGCCGGTGAGGATATGTTACTGTATAATAAGGCTGTAACTTACAGGAACATCCAGCTTCAAGGAATAAAATTATTTTTTTATTAGTGAATAGTGTTGGCAAAATCGCCAAGATTATGCCATGCTAATGGTTGCTTAACAAGCAAATTATTACTAACAAATTATCTAGGGATTGTGATTAAAACTTGACTTTTATTTAGTTTAATAAAAAATATTGATAAAAAAAACTTAAGTGGTCTTGTGTTAGTTCTATATTGTATTGAATTCCTGTATTTTAGGGATTGGCTATTAGTCTTAAGCATGTTAATTTAAGGCTATATTATCCTACCTAAATCATGGCCATAGTCCATAAATTTGTATAGCACTAGGAGGATAACTATACAATGGCATATAAAAGTTTGGACACCCCTGGTCAAAGTAACATTTATTGTGAACAGTTAAGCAAGTTATAGGTGAAATTATTTCTAAAAGGCCTAAAGTTAAATTTGACACGTTTGCTTTGTATTTTAGGCAAACAAAAGGAAAAAGTAATTTTTTTACATTTTAAAAATTACAAGAAGGAAAATGAGCAGATGCAAAAGTTTGGGCGCCCTGCATGGTTATTACCTAGTAACAGCCCCTTTTGCAAGTTTCACAGCTTGTAAACGCTTTTTGTAGCCAGACAAGAGTCTCTCAATTCTTGTTTGAGGGATTTTCATCCATCCTACTTTGGAACATTCTTACAGTTCTGTGAGATTCATGTGTCGTCTTGTATGTACTGCGATTTTAAGGTCTAGCCACAGACTTTCAATGGTGTTCAGATCAGGGGACTGTGAGGGCCATTGTAAAACCTTCAGCTTACGCCTTTTGAGGTATTCTATAGTAGATTTTGACGTGTGTTTAGGATCATTATCCATTTTTAGAAGCCATCCTCTTTTCAACTTCAGCTTTTTACAGATGGTGTTATGTTTGCATCAAGAATTTGTTGAATTTCATTGAATCCATTCTTCCCTCCATTCGTGAAAAGTTCCCTGTGCCATTGGCTGCAACACAACCCCAAGCATGATTGATTCATCCCCAATACTTAATGCTTGGTGAGATGTTCTTTTCCTGAAATTCTGTGCCCTTTTTTTCTCCACCCATACCTTTGATCATTCTGGCCAAAGAGTTCTATTTTAACCTCTTCGATCCACAGGACTTGTTTCCAAAATGCATCAGGCTTGTTTAGATGTTCCTTTGCATACTTCTGACGCTGAATTTTTTGGTGAGTACTCAGGAGAGGTTTTCTTCTGATGACTCTTCCATGAAGGTCATATTAGTGCAGGTGTCTCTGAACAGCAGAACAATGTACCACAACTCCAGAGTCTGCCAAATCTTTCTGAAGGTCTTTTGCAGCCAAGCGGGTGTTTTGATTTGCCTCTCTAGCAATCCTATGAGCTGCTCTCACTGAAATTTTGCTTGGTCTTCCAGACCTTATCTTGACCTCCACTGTTCCTGCTAACTGTCATTTCTTGTTATAATCACAATGTTTAGGCCATAGATAAGCTTCATCAAGCCATAAATAGGAAAGGTAACATTCTTGTGTGAATTTCCACAGCTATCACAGTAGTGGACACGGCTTCATAGATTTTTCACACATTAGAAGCCGATTCCACTTTTATATCACTTCTATATTTTAGACCAGCCCTTGCTCCTAAAAATTATCTCATGTCAGTAATAAATCTGGAGCAACCATGATAATTCTGCCCCTACTTCTACTGTAGAGCACTTGTCATATATCTGCCCATATCCATATATTGTTGTGCAAATATAATTTTTCTCTTGTTCATGCTTCTGGGATTTCTATTTTTCTCGTTGCAGTGTCTTTCCGCTTTGTTGGCAATTATCTGCTATACAGAACTTTTCTACACTGTGTGGAATATGACACACAATATTGCTGAGCCTCCAGTTCTCCTCATTAGCCCACTTCTCGTTGGAGCTACTATGGTAAAGGAAATATTTTGACATAATAAATAATCTGCACTGATTTAAAAGTCACTTAGTCCAAGAGAACTTCTCATCCACCACTGGTGGTTCCGTACTGACTCAGTTAGACCCCCACAAGGTCCAAATGTATAGAATATCCAAGATTCCAAGGCACCAGAGAAATTGGGGATAAAACATAACCTTTATTCCATTATTTTATCCTTAAAAATCACATGGTGAAATACAATTGAGGAAGACAAGTGAAGCAACATTTTGGCCCAAAAGTGCCTTTTCCGAGCCAGAAATACAATAATACAATAAAAATTACACCCATGGTTGTAATTTTTATTGTATTTCTGGCTTGAAACTTTGCTTTACCTGTATAGCTTCAATTATATTTCACCATGTGATTTTTAAAGATGGAATAATGGAATAAAGGTTATGTTTTATCCCCATTTTCTCTGGTGCCTCGGAATCTTGGATTTTCTGTGTTAAAAGTCAACTTTGATCATATCTGGTATTAACAGTGATGTTAAATGAAGCAAGTTATACAGTAAGAGGGGTATGTCGTGAATGTATAGTTTATGGCACCTGCATATGCCCTGTCAGAGTAGAGGAGATGTGTATATACATATTAAGGGGGTTCTGACTCGCCACCGATCTACTGTCAGTGCCCCATCCTCAAGAGAGAAGCCCCTCTCATTGGTGGGACCTGTATCTACTGTTCAATTACGGTGTATCCTGTGGATAAGTCATAAATGTGCAAAATGGGAAAACCCTTTTCAATAATTTAATATAAGACTCTTAAATAGAAAGTTTGAGTGGTATTTGTATATTAAAGGATTTATTCAGCCTTTACATATTGATTGTTTATCCTTAGGGCAGGCGCAGACAACCATATGTTCTTCAGCCAAGAAAATCAATGCGTTTATGCTGATCACACTCTGATCACGCTCTGATCGGACCCTGATCACGCTCTGATCGGACCCTGATCACGCTCTGATCCGACCCTGATCACGCTCTGATCGGACCCTGATCACGCTCTGATCGGACCCTGATCACGCTCTGATCGGACCCTGATCACGCTCTGATCGGACCCTGATCACGCTCTGATCGGACCCTGATCACGCTCTGATCGGACCCTGATCACGCTCTGATCGGACCCGGATCACGCTCTGATCGGACCCTGATCACTCTCTGATCGGACCCTAATCACTCTCTGATCGGACCCTGATCACGCTCTGATCGGACCCTGATCACGCTCTGATCGGACCCTGATCACGCTCTGATCGGACCCTGATCACGCTCTGATCGGACCCTGATCACGCTCTGATCGGACCCTGATCACGCTCTGATCCGACCCTGATCACGCTCTGATCCGACCCTGATCACCCTCTGATCCGACCCTGATCACGCTTTGATCCGACCCTGATCACGCTCTGATCCGACCCTGATCACGCTCTGATCGGACCCGGATCACGCTCTGATCGGATCCTGATCACGCTCTGATCGGACCCTGATCACTCTCTGATCGGACCCTGATCACTCTCTGATCGGACCCTGATCACTCTCTGATCGGACCCTGATCACTCTCTGATCGGACCCTGATCACTCTCTGATCGGACCCTGATCACTCTCTGATCGGACCCTGATCAGGCTCTGATCGGACCCTGATCACGCTCTGATCCGACCCTGATCACGCTCTGATCCGACCCTGATCACGCTCTGATCCGACCCTGATCACGCTCTGATCCGACCCTGATCACGCTCTGATCCGACCCTGATCACGCTCTGATCCGACCCTGATCACGCTCTGATCCGACCCTGATCACGCTCTGATCCGACCCTGATCACCCTCTGATCCGACCCTGATCACCCTCTGATCCGACCCTGATCACGCTCTGATCCGACCCTGATCACGCTCTGATCCCACCCTGATCACGCTCTGATCCCACCCTGATCACGCTCTGATCCCACCCTGATCACGCTCTGATCCCACCCTGATCACGCTCTGATCCCACCCTGATCACCCTCTGATCCGACCCTGATCACGCTTTGATCCGACCCTGATCACGCTTTGATCCGACCCTGATCACGCTTTGATCCGACCCTGATCACGCTCTGATCCGACCCTGATCACGCTCTGATCCGACCCTGATCACGCTCTGATCCGACCCTGATCACGCTCTGATCCGACCCTGATCACGCTCTGATCCGACCCTGATCACGCTCTGATCCGACCCTCATCACGCTCTGATCCGACCCTGATCACGCTCTGATCGGACCCTGATCACGCTCTGATCCGATTGTCATCCGATTTTTTTTTTCAGTGTGATCTGTTTTTCTTGCATGTGGAGAAGTAAAAGGAAAAAAAAAAGTTTCTCCACCTTCTCCATCCTGACATTTTGCGAAAATCTGATCGCACTCTCATGTCATCCGAGTGTGGTCCAAATTTTTCAATGGGCCTCATTAAATAAAATTGGTCTGTGTGCGATCCAATGCCTTGACGGATCACACTTGGACCAAAACTATGGTCTTCGGCGCAAGCCTTAGGGTAAGAAATGACTGATAGATCGGTGGTGGTATGATTAGCGGCAGCCCCGCTATCAGTGGTTCATACTTGTCTGTGTTGTACTTTTGACCGGAGGTAGTGTGATAGTCAGACACCCATCAGTCGAATATCGATTCCTTTCGGTAAGGATAAGATATCACTTTTTAAAAGCTGTGTAAACCTTTTAACCGTTCTAGAATATCTAGAGGGTATAGCAAAAAGTAATTAAAGGTAAAGAGACCCATCTATCCATATAAAAGGGGACCCACAACCCCTGTTCAGTCACTCAATCAGCACCTTCCTCACTGAATTCGGTATATGGGCCGTGCCTGTACATGGCCTTCAAGCACCGGATGAGTAAGAGTCCAATCAGACATCTATTTTTCATGGATAGACCTCCTAACCATCAGAGTCTATGGGGCTGTGCACATGTGTATTTTACAGACTGAGAGTCTGCCCAAATATACGGAGACATGTCCGATTTTGATTCCAGTGACTGATCATACTCGCCAATGTAAGTCTCAGGGTCCGTCAGCACTCAGATGCCATCTGTGACCTGTCTGTTTTTCACAGTTGGTATGTTAGGGGATTGCTACTCAGTTTGAGAGCAGAGACCCATCCAATTCCAATGATGTGTCACTTATTGACCTGTTTGCTGCAGTTTTGATAAAATCACAATTTTTTCTGGGGCAGATCTTTTTTCTGAATGCTGAGCTCTGTCTAACCCCACCCACACCACTGATTGACAGCTTTCTGTGTACACTGTGCATAGGCAGAAAGCTGCCAATCAGTGATGGGGGAGGGGTTACACAGAGCTCACAAATATGTAGTAGGTTTACCAGTGATTTTATCAAAACTACAGCAAGCAGTCTGATAAGTGACATATCACTTAAATCAGGGCATCTGCCACTACACTGTGCTTATTTCAGATTCAGTGTCCAGTACCTGGTGACAGAGTTGTTGTTTTTTTAAGGGGAAATGGCCACTGTGGATTGCAAACATTTATAAGCCATAAACTCTTATTTTACCTTTTCATTTTTAATATTTATGCTCATGTTGACCTTTTTGTTTCTGATTTCTAGCTCCTTGCCACATGTCTTATCCAGTATGAGAGGATACGAGGCGTCCGCTCATCAGCTCTCCTGCTGGTCTTCTGGATAGTGACTTTAATTTGTGCAGTTTTCCAGCTGAGAACCAAAATCACAGTCGCCCTTTCCCAGGTAGGGATAAAAGATGGAACACTGATCTGTAGAGATGAAGCGGGAAACTGGACACCTATTGTTTGCTTTTCTATTCCTTTGATAGAAAATATGACCCAGATGTGAACATGGGCTCAAAAGGAGCCATTGTTTTGTGAAATACAGATACATATATTCCATACATTTTGAAAATTATTATTTTTAATATATTAATATATTATATATAATATAATTATAATGTTTGAAAAATAGTTGTCAAACAAATAGACAAAAGTTATTGAATGGAAAATCTTAGTGAAGTCCAATATATTTATTGTTCTTTTTTTTTTTTTTTAAGGCAGTAGAAATGAACCGCCTGCGCTACACCCTGTTTATGCTGTACTTCTTACTGGTGCTGTTCCAGTGCATTCTGTCATTCTTCAACGATCGACCTCCGTTTTTTACCAGTGTAAAAAATGACACGGTATGTCGTCATTGTTGTTTATTTCCACTTTAATTGTCACAATAAAGGAAAGGGTGCACTTTCAGCATTTGTTTTATGCTGGAACTTTGCAGACCTTTTCAGCTGTAACAGTTGCATACATCAGGCCATATGTTCATTGGACCCATTTCTCAAGGTCCAGCTGAATGCTCATTTACCTTTGCTTAGATGTTGTACTTTTTTTTTAATTAATTGAAAGCTTTGCGGAGTGAAAAAAAAAAAAACCTAACTAACCAAGACAGTAGACACGAATACTTGTCAAGCGGGTATGTCTTAAAGGAGGTTGTTATTCATATTATAAAGCTTTCAATGTAAAAATATAAATATGAATACAGTAGAACCACAAGTAGCCAAGATGTAATTAAACAAGCGGCTAAACGAAGAGAACCAAGATGTCAAATTAAAATTTTACATTTATTAATAAATAATTAAATTAGAGGTCGCAAGACATGAATACAGAAATACCCAGAAAGGGAAACCAATGAAAAAACCTACCCAAAGATAACGTGCAAATGCATGTAAATCGCCCCAAATCAGGCAAAAATTATTAACATTACAAAACAGAGCAGATACGCTGCTAATTTAGAAACCTAGCTCTTGTAATAAAATAAATAGCTTAGACTTTGGTACAGATAATTCATACTGTGACAGAGTGCCTAAGGCATCTTCTTATAAATATGCCCAAATGAAAGCTCAAGATTACACAGAGGTAAGCAGGACTCAATGCAATGTTAAGAATGGTGTAAAAACATATTACCTGACTTGTGGAGATGTAACAGTAAGCACTGCAGAGTACCAGACAATACAGGTGGTAAAATGGTTCCCCTGCGCCCCGATGCATGTTTCGCCCATAGCTTCCTCTGGGGGCTTGAAGTAGTTACAGGTGAAACGCGCTTCCAGGCACAGGGGAACCATTTTACCACCCGTATTGTCTGGTACTCTGCAGTGCTTACTGTTACATCTCCACAAGTCAGGTAATATGTTTTTACACCATTCTTAACATTGCATTGAGTCCTGCTTACCTCTGTGTAATCTTGAGCTTTCATTAGGGTATGTTTATAAGAAGATGCCTTAGGCACTCTGTCACAGTATGAATTATCAGTACCAAAATCTAAGCTATTTATTGCATTACAAGAGCTATATTCCTAAATTAGTAGAGTATCTGCGGTGTTGTCTAATGGTAATAATTTTTGCCTGATTTGAGGCTATTTACATGCATGTGCACCTTATCTTTGGGTAGGTTTTTTTTCATTGGTTTCCCTTTCTGGGTATTTCTGTATTCATGTCTTGCATCCTTTATTTTAATTATTTATTAATAAATTTTACATTTTAATTTAACATTTTGGTTCTCTTTGTTTAGCCTGTTGTTTAATTACATCTTGGCTACTTGTGGTTCTACTGTTCTGAAGTGCCATTTTTGTAATATATAGGACAGCTTTTTTTATATAATATGAAGACAGTAACAAAAAATTAGTAACTGCTATGTTTGCATTGTGACTTATATCGATATTGTTTCCTTGCACCAGAACCCGTGCCCTTTGTCAAGTGCCTCCTTCCTTTCCAAAGTTACCTTCAGCTGGTTTACAGAGTAAGTGACTTCACATAAGTAAAACTGTAGAGAATTTGTCAAACTGAGTAATGTTCTATATATAGGAACATTCCATAGGATTTGCTTAGATGCATCTGCCCAGATTTTTGCTTTCTTCTACTAGAACCAGGGTCTGTGTTCACTAGGTGTGTCAGTCAGCTGGATGGAGCAGAGTCGAGTGTGCCGCTGGTGAGTGACCAGCTAAAATGGGAGCTGTAGCTGAGAGAGAGATGTGCTGGGATCTCTGTCTGAATTGAGACTGCATGGGTCAGCTAGGAAAGCTGAGCAGTCTGTGTGGGTAGAAAACCATGTGGAAGCTGCAACCTGTTAAGTGTGAACTGAGCCTGGAGTTGAACACTTCTGTTTGGCACTGGGGGCTGCTGGAGCTCAGGGTGAAGGGGATAAAGAGACTGGTGGGATTGTGCTTTTTTAAGTATGAAGTTTGCTGCAGGAGGACTGTAATCTGTTCACGTGAACCCACACTCACATACTGTATATATGCTGAATGAACTGTTTATTTGCTGTGATACCTTTGTGCCCAGAAGAGGCTGTTTTTGTTGTTGAATTTCTTGGCGTTTTATGAAAGCAATAAAACTGCACCAGTTTGGATCAATCCGCATTGCCTGGTTCAACGCTACTTAATGCCTGAGAGAGTGAATCCCTAAAATATTTTTACATATAAAGTGAAGGAAATAAGTATTTGATCCCTTGCTGATGTTGTAAGTTTGCCCACTGACAGAGACCTGAACAGTCTATTATTTTAAGAGTAGGTTAATTTTTAACATTGAGAGATAGAATATCAAAAATAAAATCCAGAAAATCACATTGTATAAATTATATAAATGTATTTGCATTTTGCAGTGAGAAATAAGTATTTGATCCCGCTGGCAAAACCTTGGTGGCAAAACCCTTGTTGGCAAGCAAAGCAGTCAGACGTTTTTTGTAGTTGATGAGGTTTGCGCACATGTCAGGAGGAATTTTGGTCCACTCCTCTTTGCAGATCATCTCTAAATCATTAAGATTTTGAGTCTGTCACTTGGCAACTCGGAGCTTCAACTCCCTCCATAACTTTTCTATGGGCTTAAGGTCTGGAGACTGGCTAGGCCACTACATGACCTTAATGTGCTTCTTTTTGAACCACTCCTTTGTTGCCTTGGCTGTATGTTTTGGGTCATTGTCTTGCTGGAAGACCCAGCCACGACCCATTTTTTAATGTCCTTGCGGAGGGAAGGAGGTTGTCACTCAGGATTTTACGGTACATGGCTCCATCCATTCTCCCATTGATGCAGTGAAGTAGTCCTGTGCCCTTAGCAGAGAAACACCTCCAAAACATAATGTTTCCACCTCCATGCTTGACAGTGGGGGCGGTGTTCTTTGGGTCATAGGCAGCATTTCTGAATGAACACTGCGAACAGTTGATAGAATTAGTTACGATTTACTGGATGTCACTTATTTTTTTTTTTTTTACTTCTTTCTTTTCAGAATAATGTTTAGGGGTTATAAACAACCATTAAAATCAGATGACGTTTGGTCTCTGAGAAAATCAGACACAGCTGAAGACATTTTATTAAAATTTTCAAAAGGGATCCAGAGACAATGGCATAAGACTAAACCGTAAGTTTGATTGGATTGATGTATTAATAGTTAATTATGTATTAATACTTGCATACACACAAAAAAGTAGAAGTATACTCTTCTTTACATCTTCCTACTTTCAGATACAGATACAGGCAGCAGAAGAGGTTGTACACAGCAGATCAGAGTGCAGAGGGGGGAGATATCATCTTCATCTTCAGGCAAAACTGATTATACTGGATGTACTGTATCAGAGTATAGATAGGGAGGAAAACAAGCACAAAGCATTCTGCAGAACCAGGGAGAGGAAATCTGATCATCTCTGAAATGGGGAAGTCATACAAAAATGTGAGAGCTAATAGTCAGCTTCATCCTGGAGTCATGCTCCCCTCAGATCCAGAGAATATTATTAGAAGGGGCATGTTCACATGTGAATAATCAAAGTGCTAGGGTTATGAAAGTTAGTCAATACAAGAAGACCGTAGACTGAAACCTTTAACTTTAAGGAAACCACTAAGATCTGTTTTCCACATCACATTTTCATAGCATTTAAAGAATTGCTTTTAACAAATGTTTTATTGCCAGGAAGTCTTTTTCCTGCATGAGTCATCACCCTCTTCAATTCCTGACCCAGCTGCTTCCTCCTTCCCCTGCCAGGGACTTTGCGGTGATATAGAATTGTAGTTCTGATGATGACTCATGTAGGGGAAAGATTTCCTGCTTCCACATAGAGCTTAGAAAGATTCATCATGTCTGTTTTTAATCATGTGATATCATAGACCTAATGGAAAAGAGAAGAATTAGTTGGGTAGAAAGGCAAAATGAGCAATTGTAAGTACACAGTGCTATATAATATGATGATTGCAATATATTAAGAGGATAAAAACTTTGATGGGAGGAGGAGAGCTTCTTTAATCTACATTAGTAATAAATGGTTACTTAGCTCTGTTTCCAGATAACAATAATTAATAATCACGTGTTCACTACGGACTTTATCACTCTCGATATCTTGTGGAAATGACAGCTCTGTAGCAAACTTGAAATCACAACTTTGACTTTGACGTTATTTCAACCATTCATTTCTTCACACTTCCGATGAGCGCGAGTTCCCCCTTTTACATCTAAAGGATTGTGCCTTTTTATATGATTGCAGGTTGGAGGTTCACACAAAGTTCTCAAATGCCAAGAAGGAGAATGAGATTCATGTTTATCAAGAAGATCAGAATGAGACTGAAATTCTCCTGAAAAATCCCAGTATGCAGATGAATAACCAGTCACTACTAAAGATCATCGCTAACTCTTTTGGATACCACTTCCTGTTTAGTGCACTGTTAATGGTTCTATACACTGCATTTCTCTTCATCAGCCCCCAACTTATGAGGTATGGGCACAACAAGAGCAAAGAAAAGTTCAGGGCTCTTGTGATTTACGACATGCAACACCTTTTTTGTGGCTTTGACCTGTGATTTGCTTAAATAGTTTTTTATTGAAAGCAAATGTGAACAATACAATTTATGCATTTTCCAGTATTTTGCAAAATTTTAACATTTTCCAAGCCCCCAACAATCCCAACAAAACCCAACCCCCCCCCTCCCCTGACAGCTCATACCCAGTTATACTTTTGTTACCAGTATTGATGGTTCTTTGAGCCATTTGACTCACTTATGTCCGCTTGTTCCTCTAGCACTCTCTTCCTTTCAGAGGCCCTCATCCTCCCATTTCCCATAACTACTCATCCCAGCTCGAGCCACGGAGACCACATTTTGTCAAATGTTTCTATTTTCCCACGTCTTTTATAGACCCCCTTTTCCAAATTGAGACCATATTTAACATAATTCAGGAATTCACCCCTTGTAGGCGGTTCCTCTTTGATCCAGTTCCTTGCTATTACCTTCCTTGCCATATATAATAGCCTAGCTATTGCTATCTTCCAGGTGTTATCCACTCTGATTTCCTCTACATGTCCCAGTATACACACTATCGGATCCCTCGGCACTCTGCATTTATACGCCCCTTCCACACGGCTCATTACCACCAACCAGAAAGCAACCAGTCTTGGACATGTCCACATCATGTGATATATTCCTGCATTCTCAGTCCCACATCTCGGGCATTCGGAGTCAGCACGCAACCCCGCTCTGTGCAACACTTCCGGTGATTTATAGACTCTGTGTAAGATGTACAGCTGCGATAGTCTGTACGGCTCACTCAGTGACACTCGTGGAACCCACTCCAACACCGACTCCCAGGTTTCATCCTCCATTGGGCCTAAATCTCTTTCCCATTTCGCTCTCGCTTTTAAAGGGAAGTCTAGCAGATGTGCATGTAGAAGGTCCTTATAAAGGGTGGCAATGACTCCCCTTGTGGACCCTTCCCCACACACGTATTCCAGAACTATGTCCTCCTGGATCTCAATACCACCACCCTTGTTCTGAGCTTTAAAAGCATGTTTCATCTGAGCATATTGATATTCCCCAGTCGGTCTCAGTCCAAACTCCCCTTGCAGCTGCGAAAAGGACTTTAATCCTTGTTGTTGAATTATCTGAGCCACCAAGTGGATTCCCTTGGCCTGCCACTCCGCCAGCACTCCAAGGGCCGCAAACTCAACCAAATTATTATTAAACCATATCGGTGTAAATTTAGTCAGCCCCGTGACCCCCCGAATCTGTCGCAGTCTGGTCCATAATTTATATATCAAAAACATAGTTGGGTATAATTTCCCCAATGCATCCAAGGAACCATCCTCCAGACACTGCGCTACCGGTCGTCGGTCCGTCATCCCCTCCATCAAGTGCTGTACCGCACTGGAAGACGCCTCCCGCGCCCAGCCCTTCAAATGTTGGCTCTGGGCTGCAAGAAAATATAACTCAGGATTAGGTAAAGCCAATCCTCCATCTTCCTTGGGTCGCTGAAGCGTCTCCAGGCGAATACGTGGGCACCGCCTCCCCCATATCAGACTTCTAAATAGAGCATTAATCTGCCTGAATTTCCCACGTGGAATCCAAACTGGCGCATTATGTAGGACGTAGAGTAATTTGGGCATCACAACCATTTTAATGAGATTAACCCTACCTACCACCGATAAGTGTAATTTATTCCACGCATCCACTTTTGCTTTAAGAACGCCCATGAGAGGTGTCAAATTCCTATATAAAAACTCTGTAACTGGCATCGAGATCCATATTCCCAGGTATTTGAAAAGGGATACTACCTTAAGCCGCCCCTCTCCCAATGGCTCACTTCTACTCTCCTCCACCTCATCCACCTCAAAGAGGATCGATTTATCCCAGTTTATCCTCAATCCCGATAAGTCTCCAAATTTCCCAACGATCTCGATAGCCCCCTTCAAGGCTTCATCCGGATCCGCCAGGAACAGTAAGATGTCATCTGCATATAATGCAATCTTCTCCTCCACACTCCCATATCTGAACCCAGGGACCTCATCCGATTGCCGGATCTTGGCGGCCAGTGGCTCCACAGCTAAGGCAAACAGAAGGGGCGACAGTGGGCAACCCTGCCTCGTACCTCTGGCCAGCTTTATAGGCTGAGAAAGCTCCCCATTCACTCTAATTCTAGCTGTTGGTAGTGAGTATAACAGTTGAGTCCACGCCACAAATTGCGGGCCAATACCCATACATTTCAACACCCGCCAGAGATATCCCCACTCCACACTGTCAAACGCCTTATGGGCATCCAAGGATGCAATAACCCTTCGGCCACAATTGTCAGACTTCAGCTGCAGGTTCATATGCAGCCTCCGCAGATTAACCGCTGTAGATCTGTCAGGCATAAAACCAGATTGATCCGGATGTACAAGGTTAGCAATGACGCTGGACAAACGGGTAGCTAACACCTTGGCCAAGAGCTTGACATCGATGGTTAACAGAGAGATTGGCCGATATGACTCAGGCTTCCCCAGATCCTTATCCTCCTTCGGAATAACCACTATATTAGCCTCCCTCATAGATGCTGGGAGAAACCCTTGGCATCCAGCCTCCTCCAGTACTAACTTTAATCTGGGAATCAGCACTTCCTCCAAACTTTTATAGATTTCGGCTGGTAACCCATCAACCCCAGGTGCCTTCCCATTGGCCATAGACTTCAGCGCCCGACTCAGTTCCTCCTCGGTGATAGGGGCATCGAGGCTCACCCTATCCTCCTCACTCAATTTCGGAAGACCCAGACTCTCAAGGAAAGTCTCCGTTTCTCCGGCTGACTCATTGACCTTGGAGGAATATAAGTCCGCGTAAAAGTCCGCAAAGACCTTTATAATATCCGGTGTTTCAGATACCCTGCTCCCCCCATCCGAAACCAACGAGTGTACATACGAGGTACTACGCTGAGCCGCGGCTACCACCGATAGCATGTGTCCAACTGTCTCTCCCTCCTGAAAATAAGCCACCCTCTGAAACTCCCGCTTCCTTTCAGCTTTCCCCAGCAGAATCTTTTCCATACAATTTTGCGCTGTTCTCAATCTTTTCTCTGCCTCGGAAGTCCCCAGCACAACCATCTCGTCCTCCGCGGCTTTCAGCTCCTCCAACGCCACTCTCTCCGCTTCCCTCGTCTTCCTCTTACACCTACTAATGTCTCTAAATAGTAACCCTCTCAGGTACGCTTTCATTGCATCCCAAACGGTTAGAGCATCTGTACTCCCATCATTTAACGCAAAGAATTCCGTCACCTCCTTCCCTATACCGTCCAAGTCAATGCTCTGTAACCAGTTAGGATGGATCTTCCATTCTCTCCCGCTTGCGGTCCGTGTCCCCAACAACCTAACCTCTACCTCAATTGGACTATGATCCGAAAGGGCCCTCGGCAGATAACGCACCTCCCCCACCATTGTGTCCAACAGGCGATTACCCAGTGCCATATCAATTCTGGATAGCGTAGCATGAGCCGGTGAATAGCACGAGTATCCTCTCTCCCCAACATGTCTGACTCTCCATAGATCAATCATGCCTAATTCACGCACATAGGTTCCAAATGTTGTAGTGTGCCCCTCCGACCTATTCTGGGTGTTCTTATTTTTATCCCAAAAGTCATCACATATATTGTTCAAATCCCCAATAATTAAGATTGGCAGTGGTTCCCATCGTCCCACCCTCTCCAATACCTCCCTGATCTTCTTACTTGAATATGGAGGTGGAATATACATTGCCGCAACACACAATCTCACTCCATACAATATACATTGTATCACCACATACTGACCCTCAGCATCCACGCATACTTTCACCTCTTCATATTGCACTCCCACCGGCACCAACACTGACACACCTCTTGAGTACGTCGAAAAGGTAGAATGATACCCCTTCTGTATCCAACGTCTATTCAGTACGTCCACTTTCTCCTGTATCAAGTGCGTCTCTAGCAAGCATATCATAGAAGCCCGTTGATCCTTCGCATACTGCAAGCTCGCAGCTCTCCTAGACTTATCCGCCAGGCCTCTCACATTCCAGCTCAATATCTTAAAGCGGTCCCCTATTATGTGACTCATCATCTTTAGTTGTGTCGTTACTCCCGGTTCTGAGCTGTCTAACTTCCCTTCCCACCCTCACCCCACTCCCCCCTCCCCCACACCCCCCAATACTATACATTCTGCCTCTTATCAAGAGTGGGGCACCATCACCCATTGCGAACACTCTTGTTAACGTAACCTTCTCCTTCCGCCTCCCGCTACCGTTTATAACAGAATTCGGCGCAATTCTTAGAAGAACAATATAATTGAACCTGTATTGTATTACAACTGCAAGAAACTAAATAAACTTTTAGTACGCTGCACACCCTTCCTCCCTCGTACTTCTCCGCCGCATCAGCACTCCCAGTGCTTTCCCTGAGTAATATCCAACTCCACCCTCCAACCTTCACATTTCAATTACCAGTGTACTGTCAATCAATCTCTTTTTTTCCCCCCTTTTTGAAAGATTTAAGATATCTCCCGACCAACCCGCCTCACATTTTCAATCTCCTTTCCCTTTAAGTTTTTTAGCGTTAAGATCTATCCACTGGGTAGCGTCCTCCGGCGTCTGGAAAAAATGAATCTTATCCAACGCTACCACTCTCAGTCGTGCCGGAAACATCATGGAGTATTGCACTCCCAGTTCTCTCAGCCGTCTCTTGATACCCGTGAACATCATCCGTTGTTTCTGTACCAGGGCGGAATAGTCAGGGTAAATAGCAATTCTTTGACCTCCAATTGTCAGATCCGTCATGTCTCTAGCCTTCCTCAGGATAATGTCTCTGTCTCTGTAGTTTAGGATTTTGGCAAGCACGGTACGGGGACTTGCTCCAGGGACAGGTGGTTTCGGTGGGACCCTGTGGGCTCTCTCTACCGCAAATACTTTTGTCAGTGCTGCATCACCAAAGGTCTCAAGGAGCCAGCTTTCAATATACTCCGTGGGATTCCTCCCCTCAGTTTTTTCAGGGACACCCACTATACGAATGTTATTTCTTCTGGACCTATTCTCCAGATCCTCATTTTTTGCAGCTAGCTCCGATATTGTTTGAGCAAACTTCCTCTCCGCTTTCTGCAGCTGCACTATATGGTCTTCTGCAGTGCTCACTCTTTCCTCCACAGCCCCCACACGTTTGTCAATCTTTTGCAGGGCTGCATTTATCTGGGCTGTATCCCCTTTAACCTCCTGTAGCTGCTGGGTCAGGGATTGTTTGCAGGATGATACCAGTGCAAAGACATCTCTAAGGGTGGGCTCTGCTCCTGACTCCTTATCTTCAGGTCCCCCCGCTACCACCGCCATGTCACCATCCCCACTCTCCTGTTGTACCTCCTGCTCCTCTGCTGGGCTTTCCTCCTCTCCTTCTGTGTCTGTGTCCCCTCCGGCGTCCTCCTCTGCTTTTCCTGTGTTCCCTGCGGCTTCCACTCTAGCAAACTGCTGGAACTTTGCCGCCACCGCCATTCTTTTCTGGCATGCCGCGTTGTCCTTCTCCGCCTTCTCCCTGGCGTCGGCGCCATCTTGGCCGGTCCCTGCCTCGCCGGCTCCGGCGTCTCTTTGTCTCCTCCTGGTCATGTTTGCCGATCTCGGGGCCGCCGCTATTCACCGCCGCACTCCCGGGACTCTCCTGCAGCCGGTAAGCGCTTTGAATCGCCGCTCAGCTGCGGCTTATCAGGATAAACTCAGCGTTAGCAGCGGGAGCGCTCTGTCACGCGTCCGCTTACATGGACGTTCAGGCCACGCCCTTGACCTGTGATTTGCACAAATCATTTTTTTTTATTACTGGGTGTATTGTTTTTATTAGGTCAGAGCTTCAAGGTTAGTAGATATTTCATCATGGGGATTTCAAGAATGCAGAATATTTTTCATTTATATGTACGCAGTAACATAATCAATAGAATCTTTGTATCAATAATAAGAAAAGTACACAAATTTATAGAAAAAAACCCCTCTAATAAAAAAGTAATTATGTAAATGTGTAAATGCTAATTACATTTATATCTGACATTAATCAAGCATGTTGTTAGAGTCCCTGCTCTCAGCCTGATTCCACGGGACATGTGCAGACGTCATCTATGTACCCACCGTGTTTTACAGCAGTAAGACGTTACAGGACACGCCGGCGGTTTTTGTCCTCAAACGGTTTTTTTAAGGTGTCTCTTTGGAAAATTTAATATATTTTTTTTTTTTAAGTTGTATATTCAAAGTAGTGAGTAGTTGAAGAATAGTCAATAGTGATGAGTGAGCGTGATGGGATAAGGTGCTAACCGAGTGACTTCAGCATGCTCCAAAAATATGTTTGTGTCCCCGCGGCTGCATGTCTCGCGGCTGATGGATGACACCTTAAAGATGAGAGCTGGTGATTTTTCACAACGTATTTTTTCTGTCCATTCGTTCTCATCAGGCTGCTCTTGGAGCGTTTGCAGAATTCTTCGGCACCAACCTGGCAGAGCTTTGTGATCGCGGTGCTCCTGCTCATTTGTCCATGCTTCCAGTCCCTCTTTCTCCACCAACATGACTACCAGTGCTACGTTATAGGAATGAGACTCAGGTCAGCAATAGTGGGAAGCGTCTATAAGAAGGTACAGTATTTTTTTGTAGCCCAGATTTAAGTTTGCTTGAGCTGCTAATTTGCTGTACATTTTTGTATACATGAACTTTTCCTGATGGTAAAAAAAATTGGACAAAAAAACAAGTTTCTGCAACTGCATAAAAAGTTTTATTCTCCTTATTCATATAGTTTAGAGCATATTCATATGATACACCATAGATCTCCAGCCAATATTAACCCTAAAACAGCAATATCCGTTCTCAGTTTATCTGCGTAGAGTCGGCATGTATTTATGGGAGGTTACAGAAACAATTCAGCTTTCTGATCAGTTTCTACATTGCCAATAGGCTTTAAAGGGAGTCTGTCACTCCCAACACCATATTTAAACCTCTTATATAGGACTGGAGGGAACTTGGCCATGTTGAAATCATACCTGTAGTTTAGATTTTAGTGGTTTAATTGCCAGAAAAACAAAAGATTTTTAAATGCAAATGATATTTTTCGAGCGCCTTTAGTACGGCCAAGCGCTCGCTGGACCATAACATTCCTTCAATTTACGTTCACTTTGTCATATGTTGATTAATAGTGCTCATAGTCTTTTAGTTTGCAGAATTAATTTTTTTTCCACATGTAAACAAGGGGGTTTTGGTGCATCCTTATCATGGCCAATAGTACAGTGCACCCTTGGGCTCCCTCAATGTGCACACTGAGCACTGTTATATCTTGATTGACAGCGTTAAAATGAGCTCCACCTCCACTGTGGCACATCAGGAACCCAGCCATGCTCAGTGTCGGTGTGCGCTCTCATCGCTGTCTCCTGCCTGCAGTATAATACTGAGTGGCGGCGGCAGACAGGAGCTACAGATGAGAGTGTGCACAGACACTGCAAAAGCCCAGCCACATACTACCTACGCAGTGTCAATATGTGCTCTCATCTCTGGCTCCTGTCGGTAGTGCAGTACTGACTGGTGGCCACAGAAAGGAGCTAGCATAGAGAGCGCACACTGACATTGCAAGAACCTAGCCATGTGCCACTCACACAGTATCATTGTGCACTCTCCTCATGAACTCCTGTTTGTGGCCATCACACTGTTCCATATTATAGACAGGTACCAGTGTTGAGAATGCACACTGACACTGCAGGAGCCCAGTCATGTGCTACTCTCCGTGTCAGACTGCATTCTCATCACTGGCTCTTGTCTGTGACTGCCACATAACTCTACATGGCGGACAGTAGCCAGTGATGGGAGTGCACACTGACACTAAGCATGGCATGGCTACTGCAGTGTCAGTGCAGCACCACTGATTGAACTCTCTCAAGTGAGCGGAGCTAAATTCAAGATATGACAAAGTGCTTAGTATGCATATTGAAGGGACGTAACCATACACTGAGCTATTGGCCACCCACGCCAAGGGGGAAGACAAAGCCCTCTCGTTTGCACAGTTTCTTTCTACCAACTAAACCACTAAAAGCTAAACTACAGATATTAATTTTATAGGGGCCAAGTCAGCTACACACATGTACAGGTCCTTCTCAAAAAATTAGCATATAGTGTTAAATTTCATTATTTACCATAATGTAATGATTACAATTAAACTTTCATATATTATAGATTCATTATCCACCAACTGAAATTTGTCAGGTCTTTTATTGTTTTAATACTGATGATTTTGGCATACAACTCCTGATAACCCAAAAAACCTGTCTCAATAAATTAGCATATTTCACCCATCCAATCAAATAAAAGTGTTTTTTAATAACAAACAAAAAAACCATCAAATAATAATGTTCAGTTATGCACTCAATACTTGGTCGGGAATCCTTTGGCAGAAATGACTGCTTCAATGCGGCGTGGCATGGAGGCAATCAGCCTGTGACACTGCTGAGATGTTATGGAGGCCCAGGATGCTTCAATTGCGGCCTTAAGCTCAACCAGAGTGTTGGGTCTTGCGTCTCTCAACTTTCTCTTCACAATATCCCACAGATTCTCTATGGGGTTCAGGTCAGGAGAGTTGGCAGGCCAATTGAGCACAGTAATACCATGGTCAGTAAACCATTTACCAGTGGTTTTGGCACTGTGAGCAGGTGCCAGGTCATGCTGAAAAAATGAAATCTTCATCACCATAAAGCATTGACCCTGCCCTTGATGAAACACAGTGGACCAACACCAGCAGCTGACATGGCACCCCACACCATCACTGACTGTGGGTACTTGACACTGGACTTCAGGCATTTTGGCATTTCCTTCTCCCCAGTCTTCCTCCAGACTCTGGCACCTTGATTTCCGAATGACATGCAAAATTTGCTTTCATCAGAAAAAAGTACTTGGGACCACTTAGCAACAGTCCAGTGCTGCTTCTCTGTAGCCCAGGTCAGGCGCTTCTGCCGCTGTTTATGGTTCAAAAGTGGCTTTACCTGGGGAATGCGGCACCTGTAGCCCATTTCCTGCACACGCCTGTGCACGGTGGCTCTGGATGTTTCCACACCAGACTCAGTCCACTGCTTCCTCAGGTTCCCCAAGGTCTGGAATTGGTCCTTCTCCACAATCTTCCTCAGGGTCCGGTCTCCTCTTCTCGTTGTACAGCGTTTTCTGCCACATTGTTTCCTTCCAACAGACTTACCATTGAGGTGCCTTGATACAGCACTCTGGGAACAGCCTATTTGTTGAGAAATTTCTTTCTGGGTCTTACCCACTTGCTTGAGGGTGTCAATGATGGCCTTCTTGACATCTGTCAGGTCGCTAGTCTTAAGGTACTGTCACACTAGACGATATCGCTAGCGATCCGTGACGTTGCAGCGTCCTCGCTAGCGATATCGTCCAGTGTGACAGGCAGCAGCGATCAGGCCCCTGCTGGGAGATCGCTGGTCGGGGAAGAAAGTCCAGAACTTTATTTCGTCGCTGGACTCCCCGCAGACATCGCTGAATCGGTGTGTGTGACACCGATTCAGCGATGTCTTTGCTGGTAACCAGGGTAAACATCGGGTAACTAAGCGCAGGGCCGCGCTTAGTAACCCGATGTTTACCCTGGTTACCATCCTAAAAGTAAAAAAACAAACACTACATACTTACCTACCGCTGTCTGTCCTCCAGCTCTGTGCTCTGCTCTCCTCCTGCTCTGGCTGTGAGCGTCGGTCAGCCGGAAAGCAGAGCGGTGACGTCACCGCTCTGCTTTCTGGCTGCCTGGCGCTCACAGCCAGACCAGAGAAGCAGAGCGCCGAGGACAGACGGCTGTAGGTAAGTATGTAGTGTTTGTTTTTTTACTTTTTAGGATGGTAACCAGGGTAAACATCGGGTTACTAAGCGCGGCTCTGCGCTTAGTTACCCGATGTTTACCCTGGTTACCGGGGACTTCGGGATCGTTGGTCGCTGGAGAGCTGTCTGTGTGACAGCTCTCCAGCGACCAAACAGCGACGCTGCAGCGATCCGGATCGTTGTCGGTATCGCTGCAGCGTCGCTATGTGTGACGGTACCTTTACCCATGATGGGGGTTTTGAGTAATGAACCCGGCAGGGAGTTTATATAAGCCTCAGGTATCTTTTGCATGTGTTTAGAGTTAATTAGTTGATTCAGAAGATTAGGGTAATAGGTCGTTTAGAGAACCTTTTCTTGATATGCTAATTTATTGAGACAGGTTTTTTGGGTTATCAGGAGTTGTATGCCAAAATCATCAGTATTAAAACAATAAAAGACCTGACAAATTTCAGTTGGTGGATAATGAATCTATAATATATGAAAGTTTAATTGTAATCATTACATTATGGTAAATAATGAAATTTAACACTATATGCTAATTTTTTGAGAAGGACCTGTATAAGTGGTTTAAAGGAAATCCATCAGTAGGATCAACCATCCTAAGCAGTCTATATAGGAATGTCAGTCATAGGAAGCTGAATAAAATGATACCATGATATCTTTGATCCGATTTATTATTCCAGAGAAATCCATATGTAAATAAGCTGTTAAGATCTCTGGGCCGGACATAGATCTCCCCACGAATCTGCCTCCAGAGATTATTATAAATGAAAGGGAGTGTTACCAGTATGAGACATGTAGATCAGGAGAGCAGACGACTCAGTCATTACATGGTTCACACTGGTAACGCCCCCTTTCATTTAAAATTATTATCTGGAGTAAGATTTTCAGGGAGATCTACATTGCTCAAAAAAATAAAGAGAACACTTAAACAACAGAATATAACTCCAAGTAAATCAAACTTCTGTGAAATCAAACTGTCCACTTAGGAAGCAACACTGTTGGACAATTAATTTCACATGCTGTTATGCAAATGGAATAGACAACAGATGGAAATTATTGGCAATTATCAACACACAATAAAGGAGTGGTTCTGCAGGTGGGGACCACAGACCACGTCTCAGTACCAATGCTTTCTGGTTGATGTTTTGGTCACTTTTGAATGTGGGTTGGGCTTTCACACTCGTGGTAGCATGAGACAGACTCTACAACCCACAGGAGTGGCTCAGGTAGTGCAGCTCACCCAGGATGGCACATCAATGCCAGCTGTGGCAAGAAGGTTTCCTGTGTCGTCAGCGTAGTGACCAGAGGCTGGAGGTGCTACCAGGAGACAAGCCAGTACACCAGGAGACGTGGAGGGGGCCGTAGGAGGGCAACAACTCAACAGCAGGACCGCTACCACCACCTTTTGTGCAAGGAGGAACAGGATGAACACTGCCAGGAGGAGTCTGCAAAATGACCTCCAGCAGGCCACAAATGTGCATGTGTGTGCACAAACGGTTAGAAACGGATTCCATGAGAATGGTCTGAGTGCCCGACGTCCACAGATGGGGGTTGTGATCACAGCCCAACACCATGCAGGATGCTTGGCACTTGCCACAGAACACCAGGATTGGCAAATTCGCCACTGGCGCCCTGTGCTCTTCACAGATGAAAGCAGGTTCACACTGAGCACATGTGACAGACGTGACAGAGTCTGGAGATGCTGTGGAGAGTGATCTGCTGCCTGCTACATCCTAAAAAACGGAGAACACAAAAACCGAACTAATGCCCAAACAGTGAATTCAAATAATTTTATTTGTAAAGGAATACACCAAATGATAGGGGGAAAAAGAAACCAAAAGAGGGCACAAGACCAAGGAGACAGAGCAAAAAAACACACAGTCCTGTTATAGTATAATGATAAGATGCAAATAAATAAATAAATATATGTAACTCAACACAGAACCGGAAAGTATATATACACACACACTAAAAATAATGAATATACCAAAGAAAAAAAGATGAAAAATATATATGACGGTGCACCTTTAAAAAACTAAGGTGCACATAGTAGCTGCAAGTGCAATGTGTGTATATATATATATATATATATATATATATATATATATATATATATTATATAATATATATATATATATATATACACCAGCATAAAGTGCAATAAGTGCTGGAAAGTGCAGCCGAAGAATCAATATAAGGTGCAAATGTGCGGCCTGATATATGCTGGAGATAGGAATATTTATATAGGTGCCTGCTAGATGGATCTAGGCATAATGACCAGTGTCACCAATAACAAATTATGAATTTAAAGTGCTGTATCTTTAAATGAATAGCCTAGAGCAGGTATTACCTTTGATGCTGCCGTCTCCTGGATGTGCCACTCTCCGACGCGCGTTTCGGCGGCAGCCTTCGTCGGGGAGTGGCACATCCAGGAGATGGCAGCATCAAAGGTAATACCTGCTCTAGGCTATTCATTTAAAGATACAGCACTTTAAATTCATGATTTGTTATTGGTGACACTGGTCATTATGCCTAGATCCATCTAGCAGGCACCTATATACATATTCCTATCTCCAGCATATATCAGGCCGCACATTTGCACCTTATATTGATTTCTTCGGCTGCACTTTCCAGCACTTATTACACTTTATGCTGGTGTATATATATATGTATATATATATATATATATATATATATATATATATATATATATATACACACACATTGCACTTGCAGCTACTATGTGCACCTTAGTTTTTTAAAGGTGCACCGTCATATATATTTTTCATCTTTTTTTCTTTGGTATATTCATTATTTTTAGTGTGTGTGTATATATACTTTCCGGTTCTGTGTTGCGTTACATATATTTATTTATTTATTTATTTGCATCTTATCATCATTATACAGGACTGTGTGTTTTTTTGCTCTGTCTCCTTGGTCTTGTGCCCTCTTTTGGTTTCTTTTTCCCCCTACCATTTGGTATATTCCTTTACAAATAAAATTATTTGAATTCACTGTTTGGGCATTAGTTCGGTTTTTGTGTTCTCCGTTTTTTGTATATTTGTTCCGATTTGCCTATCATTATGTCCATTGCGGGATACATACATACATATAATTTTTGATGGTGTACCGAATATTTCATTTTTTGATTATTCTATTAAGTGAGTTAAGTATCTATGTATTCCTTGCCTTGAGTTTTTATTTTATTTAACTGCCACATCCTTCAACATGACCGCTTTGGCAGTGGGTCAGTAATGGTGTGGGTTGGCATTTCTTTGGAGGGCTGCACAGCCCTCGATGTGCTCACCAGAGGTAGCCTGACTGCCATTAGGTACCGAGATGAGATCCTCAGACCCCTTGTGAGACCATATGCTGGTGCGGTTGGCCTTGGGTTCCTCCTAATGCAGGACAATGCCAGACCTCATGTGGCTGGAGTCTATCAGCAGTTCCTGCAAGATAAAGGCATTGAAGCTATGGACTGGCCCGCCCGTTCCCCAGACCTGAATCCGATTGAGCACTTCTGGGACATCATGTCTCGCTCCATCCACCAACATCAGTTGGCGGATGCTTTAGTCTAGGTCTTGGAGGAGATCCCTCAGGAGACCATCTGCTGTCTCATCAGGAACATGCCCAGGCGTTGTGGGGAGGTCATACAGGCATGTGGAGGCCACACACACTACTGAGCATCATTTTGACTTGTTTAAAGGACATTACATTCCACTTTAATTTTGTGTGTGACTCCAAATCCAGGCCTCCATTGGTTAATACATTTGGTTTCCATTGATGATTTTTGTGTCATTTTGTTGTCAGCACATTCAGCTTTGTACAGAGCAAAGTATTCAATGAGAATATTTCATTCATTCAGATCTAGGATGTGTTATTTGAGTGTTCCCTTAATTTTTTGGAGCAGTGTATGTCCGGCCTATAGATCTTAACAGCTAATTTACTTATAAAGAAAAACGTGGATTTCTCTGGAATAAGACATCAGATCTCCGATATCAAGGTATCATTTTATTCAACTTCCTATGATACATACCCATATAGACGGCTTAGGAGGGTTGATCCTACTGACAGATACCCTTTAATGCACCATTTTTCTTTATTAAACATGCAGCCAGCTATTAACAGGACATTTTGGACCAGGCAATCAGTCCTCAAAATAATTTAGGCATAGATCTTATTGACATATTAAATTATGATGGTTTGCATCAATTTTGGCCTTGGTGCACTTGATGATAAAATAAATTACTTCACCAGAATATTAAGGAATCTTTGTTCTGGCACAAATTAGACCGATAGGTTAAAGGAATTTTACTGAACATTTAGATAATTGTAATAAAAATTTTAAAAAGTGATGTCTCGATAGAGAGTGAACAGTGAATGTTTGTTATTTCTTTCTCTTTTTCATTAATATAATATTCTCTTTCTTCCTGATCTAACATGACAGGCTTTAGTCATTTCCAATGCTGGACGTAAGAATTCCTCTGCTGGGGAAATCGTGAATCTGATCTCCACCGACGTCCAGAAGCTCATGGACTTGGCCACGTGTTTAAACTATATTTGGTCGGCACCAATTACAATCATTTTTGCGATGTATTTTCTGTGGCAGGTGAGTTAGTATATACTGTACCTATCTTAGTGTCAATGTTATTAATTAGTTTAGTTATATTTCTGTTATTCGTTTTTTGGCTGAAGATTGAGGAGACTTGGTAGGTGCGAAATGTCTGTGCTGCAGTTCCCCTGCACAGTAAGTGCAGGGAAAAACCATGAAGGGGAACGCTTCATTTTTGGGTTGGGGAAGAGTTACAGAAGTCAGACCCCTACGATCATAAAGTAAATCCCAGCAACATTCACGTTAAGATAGAAATTCTCTGTTATATCTGTTGTGAATTCTGTGGCGGAGTTCACTTCTGTGGTCACAAGTGGTATTGCAGTCTCTGGGCTTCCTCCCTCAGGTGTTTTGGTGAGCTCGTTGGCTGCCTTGCTATTTAGCTCCACCTGAGTCTGTCTTCCTTGCTCCTTGTCAATGTTCCAGTGTTGGATCTGAGCTACTGCATCTTTCCTTGGGCCTGCTGCTCTGCTAGATAAGTGCTTCTAGTTTGTTTTCTGTTTTTTCTGTCCAGCTTGTTATTATCTTTTGCTGGAAGCTCTGAGAAGCAAAGGGGTGCACCGCCGTGCTGTTAGTTCGGCACGGTGGGTCTTTTTGCCCCTTTGCGTGGTTTTCGTTTTAGGGTTTTTTGTAGACTGCATAGTTCTCTTTGCTATCCTCGCTCTGTCTAGAATATCGGGCCTCACTTTGCTGACTCTATTTCATTCCTACGTTTGTCTTTTCATCTTGCTAACAGTCATTATATGTGGGGGCTGCCTATTCCTTTGGGGTATTTCTCTGAGGTAAGTCAGGCTTGTATTTCTATCTTCAGGCTAGTCAGCTCCTCAGGCAGTGCCGAGTTGCATAGGTAGTGGATAGGCGCAATCCACTGCTGCTTCCAGTTGTGTGAGGATAGATCAGGTACTGCAGTCTACAGAGATTCCACGTCTCAGAGCTCGTCCTATTGTTTTGGGTTATTGCCAGATCTCTGTATGTGCGCTGATTACTGCACGCTGTGTTGCCTGATTGCCAGCCATAACAGTACAAGGAGCCATTCAATGATTTCCAATAGAGGGAAAAAAGAAATCCTGACATCATTTTTTTTTCTTAGCTCTGTCTTCAGTCTTTTTTTTCCCCTAGACATTAGAGTGCTTCAGGACACAGCTGTGGACATGGATATTCAGGCTCTGTGCTCCTCAATGGATAATCTCGTTGTAAATGTACAAAAGATTCAAGATACTATTGATCAGAAATCGATGCTAGAACCAAGAATTCCGATTCCTGATTTGTTTTTTGGTGACAGAACTAAGTTCCTGAGCTTCAGAAATAATTGTAAGCTATTTTTGGCCTTGAAACCTCATTCTTCTGGTAATCCTATTCAACAGGTTTTGATTATTATTTCTTTTTTGCGCGGCGACCCACAGGACTGGGCGTTTTCTCTTGCACCAGGAGATTCTGCATTGAGTAATGTTGATGCATTTTTCCAGGCGCTGGGATTGCTTTACGATGAGCCTAATTCAGTGGATCAAGCTGAGAAAAATCTGCTGGCTTTATGCCAGGGTCAGGATGATGTAGAAGTATATTGTCAGAAATTTAGAAAATGGTCAGTACTCACTCTGTGGAATGAATCTGCACTAACGGCTTTGTTCAGAAAGGGTCTCTCTGAAGCTCTTAAGGATGTAATGGTGGGATTTCCTATGCCTGCTGGTTTGAATGAGTCTATGTCCTTGGCCATTCAGATCGGTCGTCGCTTGCGCGAGCGTAAATCTGTGCACCATCTGGCGGTATTGTCTGAGAGTAAACCTGAGCCTATGCAGTGCGACAGGACTATGACTAAAGTAGAACGGCACGAACACAGACGTCTGAACAGACTGTGTTTCTATTGTGGTGATTCTACTCATGCTATTTCTAATTGTCCTAAACGCACTAGGCGGTTCGATAGCTCTGCCGTTATTGGTACTGTACAGTCCAAATTCCTTTTGTCCATTACCTTAATGTGCTCTTTGTCATCATATTCTGTCATGGCGTTTGTGGATTCAGGCGCTGCCCTGAATCTGATGGATTTGGATTATGCTAAACGTTGTGGATTTTTCTTGGAGCCTTTGCGGTGTCCTATTCCGTTGAGAGGAATTGATGCTACACCTCTGGCCAAGAATAAGCCTCAGTACTGGGCCCAGCTGACCATGTGCATGGCTCCTGCACATCAGGAAGTTATTCGCTTTTTGGTACTGCATAATTTGCATGATGTGGTCGTGTTGGGGTTGCCATGGCTACAAACCCATAATCCAGTATTGGATTGGAACTCTATGTCGGTAACCAGCTGGGGTTGTCAGGGAGTACATGGTGATGTTCCATTTTTGTCTATTTCGTCATCCATTCCTTCTGACATCCCAGAGTTCTTGTCGGACTTTCAGGATGTATTTGAAGAGTCCAAGTCTGATGCCCTACCTCCGCATAGGAATTGTGATTGTGCTATCGATTTGATTCCTGGTAGTAAATTCCCTAAGGGTCGTTTATTTAATTTGTCCGTACCTGAACACACCGCTATGCGCAGTTATGTGAAGGAGTCCCTGGAGAAGGGACATATTCGCCCATCGTCGTCACCATTGGGAGCAGGGTTCTTTTTTGTAGCCAAGAAGGATGGTTCGCTAAGACCGTGTATTGATTACCGCCTTCTTAATAAGATCACTGTTAAGTTTCAGTATCCCTTGCCATTGATTTCTGACTTGTTTGCTCGGATTAAGGGGGCTAGTTGGTTTACTAAGATTGATCTTCGTGGTGCGTATAATCTGGTGAGAATCAGGCAGGGAGATGAATGGAAAACGGCATTTAATACGCCCGAGGGTCATTTTGAGTATCTGGTGATGCCGTTCGGACTTGCCAATGCTCCATCTGTTTTTCAGTCTTTTATGCATGACATTTTCCGTGAGTATCTGGATAAATTCTTGATTGTTTACTTGGATGACATTTTGATCTTCTCAGATGATTGGGAGTCTCATGTGAAGCAAGTCAGAATGGTTTTCCAGGTACTGCGTGCTAATTCCTTGTTCGTGAAGGGATCAAAGTGTCTCTTCGGTGTGCAGAAAGTTTCATTTTTGGGGTTCATCTTTTCCCCTTCTACTATCGAGATGGATCCGGTTAAGGTTCAGGCCATCCAGGATTGGACTCAGCCGACATCTCTAAAAAGTTTGCAGAAATTCCTGGGCTTTGCTAATTTTTATCGTCGCTTCATCTGTAATTTTTCTAGCATTGCCAGACCATTGACCGATTTGACCAAGAAGGGTGCTGATTTGGTTAATTGGTCTTCTGCTGCCGTGGAAGCTTTTCAGGAGTTGAAGCGTCGTTTTTGCTGTGCCCCTGTGTTGTGTCAACCTGATGTTTCTCTTCCGTTCCAGGTCGAGGTTGATGCTTCTGAGATTGGTGCAGGGGCGGTTTTGTCACAGAGAGGTTCTGGTTGCTCAGGGTTCAAACCATGTGCTTTCTTTTCCAGGAAATTTTCTGCTGCTGAGCGTAATTATGATGTGGGCAACCGAGAGTTGCTGGCCATGAAGTGGGCATTCGAGGAGTGGCGTCATTGGCTTGAGGGTGCTAAGCATCGCGTGGTGGTTTTGACTGATCATAAGAACCTTACTTATCTTGAGTCTGCCAAGCGCTTGAATCCTAGACAGGCCCGTTGGTCGTTGTTTTTTGCTCGTTTTGATTTTGTGATTTCATACCTTCCGGGCTCTAAAAATGTGAAGGCGGATGCTCTGTCTAGGAGTTTTGTGCCCGACTCTCCGGGGTTATCTGAGCCGGCGAGTATCCTCAAGGAAGGAGTCATTGTGTCTGCCATCTCCCCTGATTTGCGGAGAGTGTTGCAGAAATTTCAGGCTAATAAACCTGATCGTTGTCCGGCCGAGAAACTGTTCGTCCCTGATAGGTGGACTAGTAAAGTTATCTCTGAACTTCATTGTTCGGTGCTGGCCGGTCATCCAGGAATCTTTGGTACCAGGGAGTTGGTTGCTAGATCCTTCTGGTGGCCATCTCTGTCACGGGATGTGCGTGCTTTTGTGCAGTCCTGTGGAATTTGTGCTAGGGCTAAGCCCTGCTGTTCACGTGCCAGTGGGTTGCTTTTGCCCTTGCCGGTCCCGAAGAGGCCTTGGACACATATTTCGATGGATTTCATTTCTGACCTTCCCGTTTCTCAAAAGATGTCTGTCATTTGGGTGGTCTGTGATCGCTTTTCTAAAATGGTCCATCTGGTGCCCTTGGTTAAATTGCCTTCCTCCTCTGATTTGGTGCCTTTGTTCTTCCAGCATGTGGTTCGTTTACATGGCATTCCTGAGAATATTGTTTCTGACAGAGGTTCCCAGTTTGTCTCGAGGTTCTGGCGAGCCTTTTGTGGTAGGATGGGCATTGACCTATCTTTTTCCTCGGCCTTCCATCCTCAGACTAATGGCCAGACCGAACGAACCAATCAGACCTTGGAAACATATCTGAGATGTTTTGTTTCCGCTGACCAGGATGATTGGGTGTCATTTTTGCCGTTGGCTGAGTTCGCCCTTAATAATCGGGCCAGCTCGGCTACCTTGGTCTCTCCATTTTTCTGCAATTCTGGGTTCCATCCTCGTTTCTCTTCAGGACAGGTTGAGTCTTCGGACTGTCCTGGTGTGGATAATGTGGTGGACAGGTTGCAGCAGATCTGGACTCAGGTAGTGGACAATTTGACCTTGTCCCAGGAGAAGGCTCAGCTTTTCGCTAATCGCAGACGCCGTGTGGGACCCCGACTTCGTGTTGGGGATCTGGTTTGGTTATCTTCTCGTCATATACCTATGAAGGTTTCCTCTCCTAAATTTAAACCTCGTTTTATTGGTCCGTATAGGATTTCTGAGATTCTCAATCCGGTGTCTTTTCGTCTGACCCTCCCAGACTCCTTTTCCATACATAATGTATTCCATAGGTCGTTGTTGAGGAGATACGTGGCACCTATGGTTCCATCTGTGGAGCCTCCTGCCCCTGTTTTGGTGGAGGGGGAATTGGAGTATATTGTGGAGAAGATTTTGGATTCTCGTGTCTCTAGACGGAAACTCCAGTATCTGGTCAAATGGAAGGGTTATGCTCAGGAAGATAATTCCTGGGTTTTTGCCTCTGATGTCCATGCCCCAGATCTTGTTCGTGCCTTTCATGTGGCTCATCCTGGTCGGCCTGGGGGTTCTGGTGAGGGTTCGGTGACCCCTCCTCAAGGGGGGGGTACTGTTGTGAATTCTGTGGCGGAGTTCACTTCTGTGGTCACAAGTGGTATTGCAGTCTCTGGGCTTCCTCCCTCAGGTGTTTTGGTGAGCTCGTTGGCTGCCTTGCTATTTAGCTCCACCTGAGTCTGTCTTCCTTGCTCCTTGTCAATGTTCCAGTGTTGGATCTGAGCTACTGCATCTTTCCTTGGGCCTGCTGCTCTGCTAGATAAGTGCTTCTAGTTTGTTTTCTGTTTTTTCTGTCCAGCTTGTTATTATCTTTTGCTGGAAGCTCTGAGAAGCAAAGGGGTGCACCGCCGTGCTGTTAGTTCGGCACGGTGGGTCTTTTTGCCCCTTTGCGTGGTTTTCGTTTTAGGGTTTTTTGTAGACTGCATAGTTCTCTTTGCTATCCTCGCTCTGTCTAGAATATCGGGCCTCACTTTGCTGAATCTATTTCATTCCTACGTTTGTCTTTTCATCTTGCTAACAGTCATTATATGTGGGGGCTGCCTATTCCTTTGGGGTATTTCTCTGAGGTAAGTCAGGCTTGTATTTCTATCTTCAGGCTAGTCAGCTCCTCAGGCAGTGCCGAGTTGCATAGGTAGTGGATAGGCGCAATCCACTGCTGCTTCCAGTTGTGTGAGGATAGATCAGGTACTGCAGTCTACAGAGATTCCACGTCTCAGAGCTCGTCCTATTGTTTTGGGTTATTGCCAGATCTCTGTATGTGCGCTGATTACTGCACGCTGTGTTGCCTGATTGCCAGCCATAACATATATCGTAGCAAGTGCAAAATATTAGTCTGGAGTGATAAGGAAAAAGCATTAGAGGAAGTTGACCTTAAAATAACTTTTTTTTATTAGAAGGGTCATTTGCTGACAGTCCCAAGTGATTAACTTATTAACAATCAGTTGTTATTTCTTTATGGTATTTACCCTGCAGCGCCCCATCAGGTGAAATGAAGCATTACACAGTGATATTAATAGGATTTTCGTGTAATGCGTAAGCAGATCAGGCACTCCAGTGTGAGAGATGTTCTTTGTCACCATCCTCCATCAACGCTAATAGATGAGGGGCCTAAATAGGGATTCCCTTCTATTAACATTAAATCACTTATTAGGGGTTTTATTAATTAGACTACTCCTTTCATTCTGGGAAATCCTCCTATCCACTAACATTTTCCTGACGTCTCAATAAAATGCCAAAAAATAACAAAGGTGAGGAAGTCTCTGCTAATGATGCGGATTGCTTCCATTTTTACTATCTTGTATTCTTCCACCTGTCTGATGCCCATCTGGTTGCTCACATGGAGAGGACAGCCTGCGACCAGGGGCATACATAGTAATCACGGGGCTCTATAGCAAAAGTCCTAATTATGCCTCTCTCCACAATCTCCCTCCCTACGAAAAATAATTTGGTGCAGAAGCGACATGTATTGCAGCATGCACACAGTAATTATGCATATACTATATTGTTAACCGCTGCAATACCCCTTTCATGATCCCCATAGGGTATGATACCCACAAAAATGCCCCCACACTCAGTATGTTATATCTAGAGTGAATTCCCGCACATCATTTGCAGTCACAGTACCACCCACACGCAAAGCATGATGCTGCCACAGTGCCCCCAAAACAGTATACGTCCCCACAGTGACCCTAATATAATACCTTCTACATGATCATGTGCCTTGCTCAGTATAATGTCCCTCTAGTTGCCCTACGCAATATGAAGACATCAACATTCTCCTGCACATGGTTTCATGGATGATGGCTACCATAGCCCCACACACTATCATGTCCCCACACACAGTATGATGCCCACACAGGTCCCCCACACACAGTATGATGCCCCCACAGGTCCCCCACACACAGTATGATGGCCCCCACAGGTCCTCCACACACAGTATGATGGCCCCCACAGGTCCTCCACACACAGTATGATGGCCCCCACACAGTTTGATGGCCCACACAATCCCCATGGACCTGTCAGTGCACTGAAGAGGGTAAAATACCCCAAAACACGTGTCAGACATTGATTATTAATATACATCAACCAATCAGATGTATTTTTATGCCTAAGCAAGATTCCTGAGTTCAGAATCAAATTGCACTGTAGTTTTTGCCCCTATAAAGAATCAAGTTCTGTGTATTCGCTTTGCTCATGACGGTTTAATCCTCTGGATAAACACCACACTCTGACGCCCATTGCAGATGGTTACACCTACATATGTGTTCTGTTCCCTAACCTCCTGATGTGAGACTAGGATTCCCTGTGCAGGAGCGATAATTGGACATGGAAATCTATACTTGCAACTGATCTCTAATTTTAAAAACGCAAAAATTGAGCTTGGATTAAGTTGGTATACATGCAGAACATAAACGCATGTTTACATTGGCCATAAAGCGCACAAAACCTACAAAAAACAAAATGAGCAAAAAACCCTGCTGTAAGGAAGTAAAAAGCAAAAGTGCGTTTAAATAATACAGGGTTCTTCGTAATACTGTTTTTGATCAAAAATAGCATAAAAGCCATCCCACCGTCAACAAGGTGCCCTGATTGGGACGGTCCTACGCTGTCTAATATTAAAAACCTTACCATGTGTCAGAGTTGACCTCAGTGTGTGAATAAGGGCAGACAAAAGGACCGGGTCCCAATCTATGGACACAAAATGCAAAAATACAAAGAAAAACACAAAAATTGAACTTAGATTAAGTTGGTATACATGCAGCACGTAAACGACCATCCCAATCAGGGCACTTTTGTCAGTGGTGGAATGGCTTTTATGCTATTTTTGATCAAAAGCAGTATTACTAAGAATTCTGTGTTATTTAAATGCACTTTTGCGTTTTACTTGCTTACAGTAGGGTTTTTTGCTCATTTTGTTTCTTGCAGGTTTTGTGTGCTTTATGGCCAATGTGAGCATGCGTTTACATGCTGCATGTATACCAACTTAAATCAAGCTCAATTTTTGTGTTTTTCTTTGTAGTTTTGCATTTTGTGCAAGCTGGGGTGTGGCCTCCCTTTTCTGAGCAGGTAATCACATTTAAAAGCTTCCCCAGATTGATGTCCATAGCTTGGGACCCGGTCCTTTTATTTGCCCTTATTCACACACTGAGGTCAGCTGTGACACATGGTAAAGTTTTTAATATTAGACAGTGTAGAACCGTCCCGATCAGGAGCACCTTGACGACGGTGGGATGGCTTTTATGCTATTTTTGATCAAAAACAGTATTACTAAGAACCCCGAGTTACGGTATTTAAATGCACTTTTTACTTATTTAGTTACAGCAGGGTTTTTTGCTCATTTTGTTTCTTGATCTCTAATTTTGTTGCACCTACAGTACAACTCCAACAGATGAGAGGACATCCTTTACATTTATTTTGTTCTTATCACTTGACATTTTACACTAGGGAGCACCCTTCCACCTCTTTTCACACACAGTATAATGGCCCCCCAATAGTATGAACAGTATGATGGTTCCTCATTCAGTATGATGGCCTCCACAGGTCCCCTACACAAAGTATGATGCCCCTACACTGCATCATGACTTTCACACACATTATCAAGGTAGCCACAGACCCCCACAGGTACTGGCATAAAAAAAATAAAACAACTCCCCTAGCCCCGTTCCCCCCGATGTTGCAGCATGTAGACTGAGGCCCTCGCATGTAGGTGCGATCTACCAGTTGTGCGAGACACAGGCACTCAGGCTGAATGGTGCAGCAGGGAGTCTAAGGCTCCCTGTTCCACCGTCCTCGGGATGCAGATACCATTGAAATTGTGACAATGGGCTGGGTCTTTAGGGCGGTGTTGCTTGGCATCGGGTTCCCATGACTCATGGGCCCCATATTTACTGTGTGGTCTTTTGCATCGGTACGCCCCTGCCTGTGACCTACAACCATGTCTGTGGCAAAACTCACAAGCTTTCAGTTTGGATATTTTCCCCTTAGAATATTTATCCATGCTCAACACATGTGCCAGGAGTTCATAATAGACCTCAACACATGTGCCAGGAGTTCAGAATAGGCCTCAACACATGTGCCGGAGATCAGAAGAGACCTCAACACATGTGCAAGGAGTTCAGAATAGCCCTCAACACATGAACCAGGAGTTCATAATAGACCTCAACACATGTGCCGGAGTTCAGAATAGACCTCAACACATGTGCCAGGAGTTCAGAATAGTCCTTAATGCATGTGCCAGGAGATCAGAATAGACCTCAACACATGTGCAAGGAGTTCAGAATAGTCCTCAACACATGAACCAGGAGTACATAATAGACCTCAACACATGTGACGGAGTTCAGAATAGACCTCAACACATGTGCCAGGAGTTCATAATAGACATCAACGCATGTGCCAGGAGATCAGAATAGACCTAAACGCATGTGCCAGGAGTTCATAATAGACCTCAACACATGTGCAAGGAGTTCAGAATAGTCCTCAACACATGAACCAGGAGTTCATAATAGATCTCAACACATGTGCCGGAGTTCAGAATAGACCTCAACACATGTACCAGGAGTTCATAATAGTCCTCAACACATGAACCAGGAGTTCATAATAGACCTCAACACATGTGCCGGTGTTCAGAATAGTCCTTAACGCATGTGCCAGGAGATCAGAATAGACCTCAATACATGTGCCAGGAGTTCAGAATAGTCCTCAACACATGAACCAGGAGTACATAATAGACCTCAACACATGTGACGGAGTTCAGAATAGACCTCAACACATGTGCTAGGAGTTCAGAATAGACCTCAACGCATGTGCCAGGAGTTCATAATAGACCTCAACACATGTGCTAGGAGTTCAGAATAGACCTCAACACATGAACCAGGAGTTCATAATAGACCTCAACACATGTGCCAGGAGTTCATAATAGACCTCAACACATGTGCTAGGAGTTCAGAATAGACCTCAACACATGAACCAGGAGTTCATAATAGACCTCAACACATGTGCCAGGAGTTCAGAATAGACCTCAACACATGTGCCAGGAGTTCAGAATAGACCTCAATACATGAACCAGGAGTTCATAATAGACCTCAACACATGTGCCAGGAGTTCAGAATAGACCTCAACGCATGTGCCAGGAGTTCATAATAGACCTCAACACATGTGCCAGGAGTTCAGAATAGACCTCAACACATGAACCAGGAGTTCAGAATATAGACCTCAACACATGTGCCAGGAGTTCAGAATAGACCTCAACGCATGTGCCAGGAGTTCAGAATAGACCTCAACACATGTGCCAGGAGTTCAGAATAGACCTCAACACATGTGCCAGGAGTTCAGAATAGACCTCAACACATGTGCCAGGAGTTCATAATAGACCTCAACACATGTGCCAGGAGTTCAGAATAGACCTCAGCACATGAACCAGGAGTTCATAATAGACCTCAACACATGTGCCAGGAGTTCAGAATAGACCTCAACGCATGTGCCAGGAGTTCATAATAGACCTCAACACATGTGCCAGGAGTTCAGAATAGACCTCAACACATGAACCAGGAGTTCATAATAGACCTCAACACATGTGCCAGGAGTTCAGAATAGACCTCAACACATGTGCCAGGAGTTCAGAATAGACCTCAACGCATGTGCCAGGAGTTCAGAATAGACCTCAACACATATGCAAGGAGTTCAGAATAGACCTCAACACATGTGCCAGGAGATCAGAATAGACCTCAACACATGTGCAAGGAGTTCATAATAGATCTCAATACACGTGCCAGGAGTTCAGAATAACCATGCACCTGCTATAAAAAGTCTACCCAATGGAATTTCTGTATACACTGTAATAGAAAAGCAAAAGGCTATATATCGTCCTTTAGTAAAGTAAATTTCAGAGCAGTTTTTCTTTAAGTGCACAAAAGTATCACAGTGAAAAATTGTCAGGAATGCAGGTTGTAAAACAGGTTACCCTTTGCTATTAGTATTCCAGTGTTGGTAATGTTCTTAGCATGGCTGCTGATGTGACTGAATAGAGGAGAATCGGACCAGAGTTCATAAAAATATTAAAGCTATGTTCACACTAGGTGTTTTTGCTGTGTTTTTTTTTTCTGCAGCAAAACCTGATCTCTTGGCAGGCAAGAAACTGCGGCAAAAAGCAGGTTTTGATGTGTCTTTTTTTCCTGTGGCTTTGTCATGCTACATTTGTCTCTTGTGCATGCTGATAATCAGGTTTTGGGACAAAAAACGCTGCAAATCCTGATACCTGTGTTTTTTGGTGCAGATTTCAGCATTATTTCACCACCCATTACTTTCAACGGGTGAAAAACGCTGAAAGAAGTGACATGATCTATTCTGCAAAAACCAAGCAAAGCACAAAATACTGAAGACAAAAAAAAAACAAGCTGTGTGTATGAGATGTCTGAAATATCACTGACTTTGCTGGTACTGTAAAACGCAGATGAATATTTGCGTAAAAAAAAACGCAGCAAAAACACACAGCGTGAACATAGCCTAACAGGTAAAATGTTGTGACGTAAAACATGACCGTAAATTAAGGTCTGTTACTTAACATGAACACGTTATTGAACAATCTCTTAAAGACAAGTACACGTGGCAATATAGAAATGTCTTACGTAGGCGCCTTTTCGCTTTGGAATAGAAGAATCTTGTGCAGTGAAATTTTGGATCCACAACCTTGAAAGCTGAACTTTTTTAAGAGGCTTGTCTAACTTTTCTGCTAGGTTAACAAAAACCAATATATATATTTTTTTTACTTATTTAGAAAAATGCTAGTGTCTAGATATTGCTGTTAGGTACCTGCTCTGGTGCCCCCTAGTGTTCTCTACAGAATATACACTTAGTTGGGGAGTTTTACTAAGCGGAAAGCAACAATGGCAGAAATGGTGTTAAAAAAAAAAAAATTGTAGCACATGGCCGTGTGTCAAATCTATTCTTTTTTTGCAACTTTTTCAACAGCCTTGAAAATTGTGTAGAAAAAGGGTTTTTGATGAACGAAAGTCAAAAAGTGTCAAATTGTATTTCAAGTGTCAGACTTTTTAGGTGCAAAACATTTGCGTGATGTACAAGATGGCACAAGAAAGAGAAAAGTTTCTGAGTTCTCATTCCACTCTTGCCACTTTGATAAATTTGATACAATTTCAAGCTCATTAAACAGCTCAAATCTCCCTTAAAGGGGTTGTACCAAGTTTGGAAATTATTGACTAACCACAAGATATGGGATAAGTTTCAATTTCTGGGGATTCGACCAATGGAACGCCCACAATGAATGGAGCCGAGGTGCGTATGCTCGACCTCTGCTCCATTCAGATGGGTTTCTTCAGAGTTCCGTTCCTGGGATCGGTGGGGGTCCCAGCAGTCAGACCACTAGCAATCAGGAATTTATCCACTAATCTTGTGGATAGGGAATAACTTCCAAACTTGGAATTACCCTTTTATTGTGTCCAGGGTTAGTGGACATAGATAATCTGTAGCTCAGACCCACAGTTTCTAGCAGTTTAAAGCAACTTGTCACCCCTAAAAGTTTTTCCCCTGTGAATAAAAGTGAAGTGAACCCAAATCCTGCCATTGTTATCTATATGTGACAGAGAAAATATATAGACAATCATCGTGATGCAGTTATTGATTATCACGAACAAGTATTCATAGGAATACTCGTTTCCTGACATTTCGCCAGGCTGAAGAACGAGCAAAACTGTCTGTCATTTGTAGAGGGAAATTACATTTAAGTTTACTTAAAAATCAATGTTCTAGACAGCACATCATCCTGTGTAAACAAGACGTGCTGTCGAGAATAATGATATTTTCTATGCACAGAACAATCTGCGCTCATGTTTGGTGAGGTCGTGTGAGTGATAGAAGCTTCACCGTTGATTTATAATCACCCAGCAACAATAGGGGTTAAAATGGTTATAGCAAACAAGGAGTGATTAACTCAGGGGATATTGGGAAAGTCATTATTGTGTCCTGGACATCCAAGAGTAAGGTATGCATTAGAGAGTCTCCTGTCAGACTGAAATCAGACAAGCTCTATAGACCAGTTCTTCCTGGGAAGTGATTGCTGTTATCATACAACAGTCAGGACAGCCACGAGCATCTTTATGACCTCAAGATAGAAGTGAGAAAGCTACAGCACCGGACTCATCCCCTCCCCCAACTCACTGCATGAGCACGTTACAGGTCTGCTTAGGTTAAGAAACTGTGTGTGTGTGTGAAGAGAAGTTATCTGTAAAGAGACTTTCATATATGTTGATGAAACATTGCATAAAGAGAAGTGATTACTACTTTTGTGATGTTTTATTTCCATCATTAACACTAATTGTAAATGTCCTCCTTCCAGACGCTCGGTGTCGCTGTGCTTGCAGGAGTCGGAGTATTTATTTTAAACCTTCCTTTTATCACAGTATTTGGAGTATTGATGAAAAAATTACAGGTATGTTTGAGTCACTTTGTTTAACCCCTTTCTGACATTAGACGTACTATCCCGTCGAGGTGGGGTGGGCCCCTATGACCACCGACGGGATAGTACGTCATACGCGATCGGCCGCGCTCACGGGGGAAGCGCGGCCAATCACGGCCGGGTGTCAGCTGCCTATCGCAGCTGACATCCGGCACTATGTGCCAGGAGCGGTCACGGACCGCTCCCGGCACATTAACCCCCGGCACACCGCGATCAAACATGATCGCGATGTGCCGGCGGTACAGGGAAGCATCGCGCAGGGAGGGGGCTCCCTGCGGGCTTCCCTGAGCCTCCCGCAGCAACATGATGTGATCGCATTGCTGCAAGGGTCTCCCTACCTCCCTCCCTGTAGCAGGCCTGGATCCAAGATGGCCGCGGCATCCGGGTCCTGCAGGGAGGGAGGTGGCTTCACAGAGCCTGCTCAGAGCAGGCACTGTGAAGCCTGCAGTGCTCTGAGACAGATCGGTGATCTGACAGAGTACTGTGCAAACTGTCAGATCATCGATCTGTGATGTCCCCCCCTGGGACAAAGTAAAAAAGTTAAAAAAAAAATTTCCAAATGTATAAAAAAAATATTCCTAAATAATGGAAAAAAAAATATTCCCATAAATACATTTCTTTATCTAAATAAAAAAAACAAAACAATAAAAGTACATATATTTAGTATCGCCGCGTCTGTAACGACCCCACCTATAAAACTGGCCTACTAGTTAACCCCTTCAGTAAACACCGTAAGAAAAAAAAAAAACAAGGCAAAAAAACAACGCTTAATTATCATACCGCCGAACAAAAAGTGGAATAACACGCGATCAAAAAGACAGATATAAATAACCATGGTACCGCTGAAAACGTCATCTTGTCCCGCAAAAAACAAGCTGCCATACAGCATCATCCGCAAAAAATAAAAAAGTTATAGTCCTGAGAATAAAGCGATGCAAAAATAATTATTTTTTCTATAAAAGTTTTTATCGTATAAAAGCGACAAAACATAAAAAAATGATATAAATGAGGTGTTGCTGTAATCGTACTGACCCGAAGAATAAAACTGCTTTATCAATTTTACCAAAATGCGGAACGGTATAAACGCCTCCCCCAAAAGAAATTCATGAATAGCTGGTTTTTGGTCATTCTGCCTCACAAAAATCGGAATAAAAAGCAATCAAAAAATGTCACGTGCCCGAAAATGTTACCAATAAAAACGTCAACTCGTCCCGCAAAAAACAAGACCTCACATGACTCTGTGGACCAAAATATGGAAAAATTATAGCTCTCAAAATGTGGTAATGCAAGAAATATTATTTGCAATAAAAAGCGTCTTTCAGTGTGTGACGGCTGCCAATCATAAAAATCCGCTAAAAAACCCGCTATAAAAGTAAATCAAACCCCCCTTCATCACCCCCTTAGTTAGGGAAAAATTTAAAAACTGCATTTCCATTTTCCGGTTAGGGTTAGGGCTAGGGCTAGGGTTAGGGTTAGGGTTGGGGCTACAGTTAGGGATGGGGCTACAGTTAGGGTTAGGGTTTAGATTACATTTACAGTTGGGAATAGGGTTGGGATTAGGGTTAGGGGTGTGTCAGGGTTAGAGGTGTGGTTAGGGTTACTGTTGGGATTAGGGTTAGGGGTGTGTTTGGATTAGGGTTTCAGTTATAATTGAGGGGTTTCCACTGTTTAGGCACATCAGGGGCTCTCCAAACGCGACTTGGCATCCGATCTCAATTCTAGCCAATTCTGCGTTGAAAAAGTAAAACAGCGCTTCTTCCCTTCCGAGCTCTCCCATGTGCCCAAACAGGGGTTTACCCCAATATATGGGGTATCAGCGTACTCAGGACAAATAGGACAACAACTTTTGGGGTCCAATTTCTCCTGTTACCCTTGGGAAAATACAAAACTGGGGGCTAAAAAATTATTTGTGGGGAAAAAAAGATTTTTTATTTTCACGGCTCGGCGTTACAAACTGTAGTGAAACACTTGGGGGTTCAAAGCTCTCACAACACATCTAGTTGAGTTCCTTAGGGGGTCTAGTTTCCAAAATGATGTCACTTTTGGGGGGTTTCTACTGTTTAGGTACATTAGGGGCTCTGCAAACGCAATGTGACACCTGCAGACCATTCCATCTAAGTCTGCATTCCAAATGGAGCTCCTTCCCTTCCGAGCCCTCCCATGCGCCCAAACAGTGGTTCCCCCCCACATATGGGGTATCAGCGCACTCAGAAAAAATTGGACAACAAATTTTTGGGTCCAATTTCTCCTGTTACCCTCGGGAAAATACAAAACTGGGGGCTAAAAAAGTAATTTGTTTTATTTTTACGGCTCTGCATTATAAACTTCTGTGAAGCCCTTGGTGGGTCAAAGTGCTCAAAACACATCTAGATAAGTTCCTTAGGGGGTCTACTTTCCAAAATGGTGTCACTTGTGGGGGGTTTCAATGTTTAGGCACATCAGGGGCTCTCCAAACGCAACATGGTGTCCCATCTCGATTCCAGTCAATTTTGCATTGAAAAGTCAAATGGCGCTCCTTCGCTTCCGAGCTCTGTCATGCGCCCAAACAGTGGTTTACCCCCACATATGGGGTATCGGTGTACTTGGGACAAATTGTACAACAACTTTTGGGGTCCATTTTCTCCTGTTACTCTTGGTAAAATAAAACAAATTGTAGCTGAAGTAAATTTTTTTGTGAAAAAAAGTTAAATGTTCATTTTTATTTAAACATTCCAAAAATTCCTGTGAAGCACCAGAAGGGTTAATAAACTTCTTGAATATGGTTTTGAGCACCATGAGGGGTGCAGTTTTTAGAATGGTGTCACACTTGGGTATTTGCTATCATATAGACCCCTCAAAATGACTTCAAATGAGATGTGGTCCCTAAAAAAAAATGGTGTTGTAAAAATGAGAAATTGCTGGTCAAATTTTAACCCTTATAACTCCCTAACAAAAAAAAATTTTGGTTCCAAAATTGTGCTGATGTAAAGTAGACATGTGGGAAATGTTACTTATTAAGTATTTTGTGTGACATATCTCTGTGATTTAATTGCATAAAAATTCAAAGTTGGAAAATTGCGAAATTTTCATAATTTTCGCCAAATTTCCATTTTTTTCACAAATAAACGCAGGTAATATCAAAGAATTTTTACCACTATCATGAAGTACAATATGTCACGAGAAAACATTGTCAGAATCACTGGGATCCGTTGAAGCGTTCCAGAGTTATAACCTCATAAAGGGACAGTGGTCAGAATTGTAAAAATTGGCCCGGTCCATAACGTGCAAACCACCCTTGGGGGTAAAGGGGTTAACTAACTGGAAGTAGCTGGCACTAAACTTTTTTTTTTTCTTTACCTTTTTCAATTATGGTCGTTGCTATATTACAATATTTTGTCACGGGAATATTCACTTAAATTAGGTCTTCTCTTTTTTAATTCAGAAATTATTATACTTGCAGCAAATGAGTGTAGGGCCATTAGTAATTCACACACTTCTATTCTGCTCACTATTTCTCCTTTGTACTTGGAAACTTTTCTATATAATGCCCTTAGTAAAACATATCAGCGGGAACTTCACAAAATTTACAGCTTGTGGCTCTCTGACATTTATATACAGAGCGCGCACGCTATGTACAGAGACGCAGAACAGGAGTTAAAGGGGTCTGTCATCATGGCAGATTACTTATTAGCATATACAGACGGAGCATTTCTTAAATTAACACAGAAGAAAGATATCATTTAAAAGGTATTGTCTGGACACAATATTCATGACCTATAAATGAGATCGTTCATCAGTATCAGATTGGTGGGGGATACCGTTTTTTGCTCTGGGATATCAAAAGTAAAAGGTAAAATGAGTAACAGGTCTTACAAGTGCAGCTGCTAGAAGCTGCATGTCCCGCCATCCCACTTTGGGTTTCGCCCTGCTTCATCTGGGGGTGCGGAAAAACATCTAAATATAAAGTATGCACTATCCAATAACCTACTTGCCTGGAGTCATAAATGCAAATCCTACTTGATGAGGATGTGTGTACTCTATTTAAGTGATGCATGCAGCTTCCTTGTACCTCTACTCCATTCATTATCAATGGGACCACTGGAGATTAGCCACTCCGCTGTGCTTGGATGGTCTTCAGCATTTCCATTTAAAATCAATGGAGTGAAAGTGCGCATACTTGATCACTGCTTCATTCAGACCGAGCTCTTCAGAGCCCCGTTCTCGGGATTGTTGGGGGTCCCAGTGGTCAGAGTCCCAGCAAGCAGGAAGTTATTTCCTATCTCATGGATAGGGGATTACTTTGACACCTGGTGCCACACCTTTAAGGGAAGTTGGAATAAAAAAATACCCCCAATACTATTCATAGATGCAGATTTTTTTTTCTAGTAACACCTGTATACAGCTGATAGGTAAATACTGTATATGATAATAACGTGCCAATAATATTCCAATACCTCAATAATTCTTCTTTAATTCCACAGGAGCAACAGATGAAGCAGAAGGATGGCCGTATAAAGCTTATCTCTGAGATTCTGCAAGGTATAAAGGTGCTGAAGCTATATGCCTGGGAAAATGCTTTCATGAAGAAAGTTGGAAATTTTAGGCTGATGGAACTGAAAGCAGTAAAGAAGAACGCTCTGTTGCTTTCCGGAGCACTGTCTTTGTTTGTGGCATCCCCTTTTTGGGTAAGTATCATAAGGACATAATTCATAAACTGGTTTATATGTATTTCTGTAACCAAACTCTAAGGCTGTATCTACCGCTGATTTGTTGTGGGTGTGCTGCAGGAGTGTCACAGATCTGCGAGTGTGCTGCAGGAGTGTTGCAGCGCCCCACAGTCCTGGTCGTTGCAGTAATGTCGTTCTTCCACTAGGGGGAGTGATGTTACGTCTGATGGCACCAAAGGAGTTCACCCTACCAGGTATCACAAAACACACAACACACTTCACACTCCAGCCACCAGGGGGAGCAAAGGTTCTATCCACTAGGCCACTCCTCACAGTTAGGTAAAACTAGTAGTTGGAGGGAAAGTTAGAGAGTTCCTGGCTGGAGACTGAGAGAGAAAGGTCTCCAGTTCGAGCTGGCTGAAGTGATCTCCAGTCAGATCCAGACATTTACAAGAGTTGTGAGGACCTTACCGAGTTGCTCAGCAGGGAGGTACTACAACACACGGTGCTAGTAGGAAGGCTACCGATTTCCACCTGGATAAGGGGGATCTGGAAGTGTCATCAGACCGGCTGGACTCTGCCTACCCTGTAATCCTGTACTCTGGACTGCGGATGCTAAAGCCTTCAGTAAAGGTAAAGAGACTGCACCCATTGTGTCCTCGGTATTAACTGCGCCTCACACCATCACCATCTTCACACTGGGAAGCCCTGGGGAAACACTTCACCTGTGGGAAGGTATTCCATCTAGCTGCCATCACGTCACCCCAGCGGACCCCTAAGCAGCATCGGTCACCCTGACCGAATACCACAGGTGGCGTCACAAACTGCCTTTTAAGTGGGCGCCCCTCATAGGGCCACGGTCCGGGTCGGGCCACCGTGACATTCTCGATGAAGGAACTGAAGGACCCGAGACCGAGTGCCCCATTGCCCTTACGTGGGGGTGTCGCAGATCTGCGAGTGTGCTGCAGGAGTGTTACAGATCTGCGAGTGTGCTGCAGGAGTGTCACAGATCTGCGAGTGTGCTGCAGGAGTGTCACAGATCTATGAGTGTGCTGCAGGAGTGTCACAGATCAGCGAGTGTGCTGCAGGAGTGTCACAGATCAGCGAGTGTGCTGCAGGAGTGTCACAGATCTGCGAGTGTGCTGCAGGAGTGTCACAGATCTGCGAGTGTGCTGCAGGAGTGTCTCAGATCTGCGAGTGTGCTGCAGGAGTGTCGCAGATCTGCGAGTGTGCTGCAGGAGTGTCTCAGATCTGCGAGTGTGCTGCAGGAGTGTCGCAGATTTGCGAGTGTGCTGCAGGAGTGTCTCAGATCTGCGAGTGTGCTGCAGGAGTGTCACAGATCTGCGAGTGTGCTGCAGGAGTGTCACAGATCAGCGAGTCTGCTGCAGGAGTGTCACAGATCAGTGAGTGTGCTGCAGGAGTGTCACAGATCTGCGAGTGTGCTGCAGGAGTGTCACAGATCTGCGAGTGTGCTGCAGGAGTGTCACAGATCTGCGAGTGTGCTGTAGTAGTGTCACAGATCAGCGAGTGTGCTGCAGGAGTGTCACAGATCTGCGAGTGTGCTGTAGTAGTGTCACATATCAGCGAGTGTGCTGTAGTAGTGTCACAGATCAGCGAGTGTGCTGCAGGAGTGTCTCAGATCAGCGAGTGTGCTGCAGGAGTGTCTCAGATCTGCGAGTGTGCTGCAGGAGTGTCACAGATCTGCGAGTGTGCTGCAGGAGTGTCACAGATCTGCGAGTGTGCTGCAGGAGTGTCACAGATCTGCGAGTGTGCTGCAGGAGTGTCACAGATCTGCGAGTGTGCTGCAGGAGTGTCACAGATCTGCGATTGTGCTGTAGTAGTGTCACAGATCAGCGAGTGTGCTGTAGTAGTGTCACAGATCAGCGAGTGTGCTGCAGGAGTGTCTCAGATCTGCGAGTGTGCTGCAGGAGTGTCACAGATCTGCGAGTGTGCTGTAGTAGTGTCACAGATCTGCGAGTGTGCTGTAGTAGTGTCACAGATCAGTGAGTGTGCTGCAGGAGTGTCACAGATCAGCGAGTGTGCTGCAGGAGTGTCACAGATCAGCTAGTGTGCTGCAGGAGTGTCACAGATCAGCGAGTGTGCTGCAGGAGTGTCACAGATCAGCGAGTGTGCTGCAGGAGTGTCACAGATCAGCTAGTGTGCTGCAGGAGTGTCACAGATCTGCGAGTGTGCTGCAGGAGTGTCACAGATCAGCGAGTGTGCTGCAGGAGTGTCACAGATTAGTGAATGTGCTGCAGGAGTGTCACAGATCTGCGAGTGTGCTGCAGGAGTGTCACAGATCTATGAGTGTGCTGCAGGGAGTGTAGCAGATCAGTGGGTGTGCTGCAGGGAGTGTAGCAGATCAGCGAGTGTGCTGCAGGAGTGTCACAGATTAGTGAATGTGCTGCAGGAGTGTCACAGATCTGCGAGTGTGCTGCAGGAGTGTCACAGATCTGCGAGTGTGCTGCAGGGAGTGTAGCAGATCAGTGGGTGTGCTGCAGGGAGTGTAGCAGATCAGTGGGTGTGCTGCAGGGAGTGTAGCAGATTTGTGTTTGTGCTGCAGGAGTGTAGCAGATATGTGGGTCTGCTGCAAGAATATAACAGATATAACGGAAATATACAATCACTCGGAGCAAGTAATTACCACATGTCCCTCTTACCAGTGTTTCGTCAATAGGCTTCTTCCAAAATGACGTGGGGTCCCCCACTATTTTTCTTAACTAGCAAAGGCTAAGCAGACAGCTGCGGGCTGGTATTAATAGACTGGGAAGGGGGCATGGATATTGGCACTTTCCCAGATTTATAACACCAATCCTCAACCACTCTAGAAATGGTGCAAATTCTGGCACTTAGTCTTGAATCTTCTCATCCCACGTCGATCCCTGATTCTGATACATCCGGATGCAGTGCTGAGTGGTGACATCAGTAATGTGACCACTCAGGACGACAGCCGGAATACACTGACAGTACCGTGTGAATCCAGCTGATGTGACGAGCGATGATGTCAGTAAGGTTATTCACAGCCGATGAACTGCAGTAACCTTACTGACGTCACCATTCACGTCACTCTTCTCAGCCTATTAATATCAGCCCACAGCTGTCTGCTTAGCCTTTGCTGGTTGTTAAAAATAAAGGGGACCACACATCAGTTTTTCTTTTATTTCTTTATTAGCTATATACATTTACAGTAAACTAAACACACACTGCACTGATTCTATATCTCACTGACATATTTTTTACTATTATCTATCTATATCTGTATGGTAAGGTAGTTTTATTGGTTCGAAAACTAGATTGAAATGACAGAGAATCACCGTATGTAAAAACACACGTCATATGCATGGCATCCGGATGCTTGGTGAGAAAAAAACATCTTTCCTGGCTGAGAATCTCGGCCACTTTTTATAAGCAGATGTGAGCGTACTCTACACTTGCGTCCGTTGCACGAATATTAACATCTTGGCTGTTTTCCTTTTTGTCCTTGGATGGCCAGGTTTCCCTCAGCATGTTTGGTGTATTCTTGGCACTTGATGAGAACAATATTCTGGATGCTCAAAAAGCCTTTGTCACCATCATGTTACTGAATATTCTCAGGATCCCGCTTCGCATGTTCCCGATGGCCGTAACCTTAATTGTACAGGTACTACTCACATCACTAGATTATATACCCATTGATCCAGACTTGTTCTCCCATGGGTTCCTTCTGTTTTATAGTCAACTGTATCTCTGAGACGTCTGGCTAAATTTTTCTCGGAAGAAGAGCTGGAATCCAATGTGGAGACGCTAGACTCTACAAGCAGTACGTATTCATTGATGATTGGCTTCCTACGTCTACACTTACTGTAAAATGGTATTCTAAGCAAATGGCCCTGATCATATCTCCAGAAACTAATCTCTACAGATGTGTATGATATAGTGATTCAGAAGTTACAACTGGGAAAAAAAGTCAGGAGGTCAGAGGATGTATATGGTTAAAAAAAAGTTGAAATATTTCATCTTTTTTTCAAACTTCTTTTTTTTTTAATGTAACTTTTTATTGACGTTTTTCAGTTGCACAATTTAGCAACACGTCATTCTATAACAAGTTTGTCTTCTGGCGAAATCAAGCGATTGGTTACCTAAAAGTGACACTTTTTTTTTTCTATTTAAGGGAACGATATTGTTGTATGCGATGGCACATTTGCCTGGGGCCCCATGTATGACCCATGTCTTAGAAGGTAGGCCTGGTGAATGTTACTGGCTTTCAGTTGATATTATCTTTATTTTTCTTTATCAAATCTACTGATTATATTAATTTCATTTTACATTTGTATTAAATGCGATGATGTTTTATCCATCTCTGAGATATCTGCCCCCGCCCTCCTATCAGATGCAAAACAAACATACCAAAAATGTAATTTGGCAAAATATGACCTTTAAAAGGAATCGGTCAGCAGATTTTTCTATGTTATCTGATGACAGCATGATGTAAGGGCAGAGAGCCTGATTCCAGTGATGTCACTTACTAGGCTGTATATTGTTCTTTCAATAAAATCAGTATTTTATCAGTAGAAGATTACTGCAGGACTAATAATCCTGCTGCCAGGTAGTCCTCCATATTCATGAGCTCTGGGTAACCCCGCCCTCACCACTGATTGGCAGCTTTCTGCCTATGCACAGTGTACACAGTAAACAACCAAATAGTGGTGTGGGCAGGGTTATACAGAGCTCAGCATTCAGAGAACTTATATATCTGCAGCAGAGAAAACTGTGATTGCATCAAAATTGCAGCAAGCAGGCCAGTAAGTGATACATTGCTGGAATCAGATTATCTGCCTCTACATCATGCTGCTCTGCAAAATTAATAGTAAACTATTTGTTAACCCCTTAACGACCGGAGGTATTTTCGTTTTTGAGTTTTTGTTTTTTGCTCCCTTTCTTTCCAGAGCCATAACTTTTTTTTTATTTTTTTTTATCAAAATGGCCATGTGAGGATTTACTTTTTGCGGGACAAGTTATACTTTTGAAAGACACCATTGGTTGTACATGTACTGGAGACCTCTGGTTGTCATGCCAACCCATCGGTGACCCGCAGTCACCGATGGGCAGGATTTCCGACTCGCTTCCGTTAAGCGTGAGTTAAATGGCGCTGTCAGAGATTGACAGCAGCATTTAGCTAGTTAACAACAGTGGATGGATCGCGATTGTACCCGCGGCTGTTAGAGGCACGTCAGCTGTTCAAAACATGTGTCCATGTGCAGGGAAAGTAATATATTATATATATATATATATATATATATATATATATATATATATATATATATATATAAAATATATTACTATGTGTATATAATATAATATGTGTATATATATATATATATATATATATATATATATTCCCCATCCTGGGCCCCTTCCTGGCATAACATGCCTTCTTTCCTGGTATATGATGTCCTCTTTCCTGGCATATATATGTGCCCCCATCCTGGCCCCCTTCCTGGCCTATATGTCCTCCTTCCTGGTTTATATGCACCCCATTCTGGTATATATATCCCCCATCCTGGGCCCTTTACAATTATGTATGTCCTCTTTCCTAGTATACATGTCCCCCATCCTTGTGTGTATGTGCTCCCCATCCTGAGTCGCTTCCTGGTATAGTGTATATGTCCTCCATCCTGGACCTATTTCTGGTATATACGTTCTCCATCCTGGGCCCCTTGCTATTATATATGTCTTCTTTCCTAATATACATGTCCCCCATCCTGGTATATTTGTGCCCCCCATCCTGGACTTCTTTCTTGTATACATGTCCCCCATCCTTTGCCCCTTCCTGGTATAATATGTTCTCTTTCCTGGTATATATGCCCTCATCCTAATATATATTTGCCCCATCCTGGTATATATTTGCCCCCCCCCCCCATCCTGGTATATGCGTCCTCTTTCCTGGTATATATCTCCCCCATCCTGATATATATGTGCCCCTTCCTGCTATATATATATGTCCCCCATCCTGGGCCCCTTTCTGGTATATACAGTGGGTACGGAAAGTATTCAGACCCCTTTACATTTTTCACTCTCTGTTTCATTGCAGCCATTTGGTAAATTCAAAAAAGTTCATTTTTTTCTCATTAACGTACACTCTGCACCCCATCTTGACTGAAAAAAACCCCCTGAAATGTAGACATTTTTGCAAGTTTATTAAAAAAGAAAAAACAAAATATCACATGGTCATAAGTATTCAGACCCTTGGCTCAGTATTGAGTAGAAGCACCTTTTGAGCTAGTACAGCCATGAGTCTTCTTGGGAATGATGCAACAAGTTTTTCACCCCTGGGGATCCTCTATCATTCTTCCTTGCAGATCCTCTCCAGTTCCGTCAGGTTGGATGGTGAACGTTGATGGACAGCCATTTTCAGGTCTCCCCAGAGATGCTCGGCTGGGTTTAGGTCAGGGCTCTGGCTGGGCCAGTCAAGAATGGTCACAGAGTTGTTCTGAAGCCACTCCTTTGTTATTTTAGCTGTGTGCTTAGGGTCATTGTCTTGTTGGAAGGTGAACCTTTGACCAAGTCTGCAGTCCAGTGCACTCTGGAAGAGGTTTTCATCCAGGATATCTCTGTACTTGGCCGTATTCATGTTTCCTTCAATGGCAACCAGTCGTCCAGTCCCTGCAGCTGAAAAACATCCCCATAGCATGATGCTGCCACCACCATGTTTCACTGTAGGGATTGTATTGGGCAGATGATGAGCAGTGCCTTGTTTTCTCCACACATACTGCTTAGAATTATCACCATAAAGGTCTATCTTCGTCTCATCAGACCAGAGAATCCTATTTCTCATATTCTTGGAGTCCTTCATGTGTTTTTTAGCAAACTCTATGCAGGCTTTCACGTCCTGCACTGAGGAGAGGCTTCCGTTGGGCCACTCTGCCATAAAGGCCCGACTGGTGGAGGGCTGCAGTGATAGTTGACTTTGTGGAACTTTCTCCCATCTCCCTACTGCATCTCAGCCACAGTGATCTTGGGGTTCTTCTTTACCTCTCTCACCAAGGCTCTTCTCCCACGATTGCTCAGTTTGGCTGGACAGCCAGGTCTAGGAAGACTTCTGGTGGTCCCAAACTCCTTCCATTTAAGGATTATGGAGGCCACTGTGCTCTAAGGAACCTTGAGTACTGCAGAAATTCTGTTGTTACCTTGGCCAGATCTGTGCCTTGCCACAATTCTGTCTCTGAGCTTCTTGGCCAGTTCCTTTGACCTCATGATTCTCATTTGGTCTGACATGCACTGTGAGCTGTGCGGTCTTATATAGACAGGTGTGCGCCTTTCCCAATCAAGTCCTATCAGTTTAATTAAACACAGCTGGCCTCCAATGAAGGAGTAGAACCATCTCAAGGAGGATGACAAGGAAATGGACATCATGTGACTTAAATATGAGTGACTGAGCAAAGGATCTGAATACTTATGACCATGTGATATTTCGGTTTTCCTTTTTTAATAAATTTGCAAAATTTTCTACATTTCTGTTTTGTTTTCAGTCAAGATGTGGTGCAGAGTGTACATTAATGAGAAAAAAATGAACTTTTTTTTTTAATTTACCAAATGGCTGCAATGAAAAAGAGTGAAAAATTTAAAGGGGTCTGAACACTTTCCATACCCACTGTATGTTCCTGTTCTGGGTCTGCATAAAAGAAAACATAAAAACAAACAAATATTCTCCCCTTCCTCTGCTCCCACGACAAGCAATGCCCCATCTGCAGCTGGTGCAGAGGCAAGCAGCTGACATCGGCGTGCCTGCTATGGTTGTCTGAGGAATGTTCTGCCACATTGAATGCACTTGGGCAAATTATCAAGAGCCGCTGCTGGCAGCTCTGCAGATGCTTCAGAACATGATTAGGCCACACAGGTTGCTTACAGTAGCACGAGCAACATGTGGCCTGGTGTTGTCGTGTTGAAATACAGTTTCTGGAACACTTTGGAGAAATGGCGGTACAACTGGCTTTACTTGAGACACATTCTAAACAGCAAGTGAAATCAGACCTCATTAAAAAGCCTATGGGGTCAGTGTCTACACAAACCATCAGAAGGCATTTGCACAATATTGGGCCAAGTCCAGCTAATGGTGTCCATTGACCTCACGCCACCGCTCTCAAACACCATCATGATGCAGAGCAGGAAAGCAAAGGGAGGCTGGGATAGAGGTGTATCTTCATCATCGATGAGTTCTGCTTCTGCCATGGATGCTATGATAACCGGAGATTGGTCTGGAGACCATGCAGGTAATGCCAGGAAGAGGCCTACCCAAGGGAATAACACAGTGGTCTTGCTCTCGGCATTATGGTGAAGGGTGACATAAGATATGGTAGCCAGACCCCACTAGTCTTCATTCCAGGTACATTAACAGCTCAGTAATACATTGATTTGGTCTAGGAACCGGTGATACGGTAATTTCTCCAAAGGTTCCCAGGTGCCGTTTTTCAATTCAACAATACCAGACCTCATGTTGCTTGTGTACTGTGAACAGCCTACTTGGCCTCAACGTGCTACTATGGCCTGCTGTGTCTCCCATTGAGCACATCTAGGATATCATTGGTTGGTGGTTGCAAAGGGAGCTGCCAGCAGCGGATCTTGATGATTTGCCCAAGTGCATTCAATGTGACAGCACATTCATTCCTCGAACAATCATTGATAACCTGGCATGTAAGTGCAAGTATCTCCTCACATGGCGCTCATACTCGATATTGAATAAATCACGATGTCTTGAAAATGTTTTCAATTTTTTCATAATTTCCATATCGGCAACATGTCTATCCTTCCTTTGATTTCCATAATTTCCTGACTTTTTATTGTTGATGTAAATTAAATATAAAGAAATCATGATAAATACATTAATGAATGAATAAATGAATGATTACTGTTGGGTACACAGTGTGGATTTTAGTATATCTTCATACATAGTAATGTATCTTAGCTGTGTGTCTTCCCTAGTTTGTTTTGGGGTTAATGTGAAAAAGTTAAAATATACTCACATTTGCAGACAACCCTGGAGTTCGCCTTGTTAACACGGTGGCTCAGTGGTTAGCAGCACTGGGTTCAAATCCCAAAAAGGACAAGATCTGCAAGGAGTTTACATGTTCTGCGTGGGTTTCCTCCTACATTAAAAAAAAGCCATACTGATAGAGAATGTAGATCGTGAACCCAGCTATGGAAGCCTGGATGGGCCATTCAGGAAAGGAGTAGCTGTAGTATATTATTATGGCCACAAGAGGTGGATGTTTCTATACTGTTAATATACATTTCCTTATTGGTGATAGAGTAGAAGAATGTAACTGATTGGACCAAAAAAAAAAAGAATCAATCTAAAATGAAAAATGTAATTAGTAATACAGTAAGATGGGGGAATCCAGGGTATAATAATGGGGTGAGTAATGATATAGAGAGAGCAACATTGAATAGCAATGTATCCTAGTATTGCTGATACCTTCATTCCTTTGGATTTAAGATATTTTGGGGAAAACATGGACCTAGATTTTTTTAGGCTTAATACACGGTGGATGTAACTTTTTTTTTATGAGCTGTTCTATGTTGCAGCATTAATTTGTCAATTGAGAAAGGCTCCTTGGTGGCTATTGTTGGCCATGTTGGCTGTGGAAAATCCTCCCTTCTTTCAGCACTACTTGGAGAAATGGAGACCGTTCTTGGAAAAGTCGCCCTAAAGGTATAAAGATGTCATCTTCTCTACTAAACCTAAGGAAGGAAACAATACACACATAGGATGTTCCAATGATTGTGTCAGAACCAGATCTCAGTGTGGATTTTGTTTTACCATTAATTATCTTTTCTTTTTATCTCAAAAAGTGGTTTTCTTTTTTGATTATTAAGTTACTTTGTATTTTACTAGAATAAACACAAGGACATAGTAGGGCCTTAAAGGGAATCTCTCTACAGCTTTTTGCTACCTCATCTCATGTGTCGTTTACGATGCGATGGATTGAGTCACTTACTGAGCTGTTCGCTGTAGTTTTGATACAACTGTTTTATCTGCTGCAGATGTGGCAGTTCTCTAAATGCTGTGTTTTGTATAACACTGTATATGCCGTACGCACCACAAACACACACAAAAACACATACTGTATAGCAGCTTCTTGCACGGTACCACCAGCGGAATGCCATTGTGAACACGCCGCTGCCTGGATCAGCCAAATGATTCACTGACTGCCGCAATCTTTGTAGAGGAGGAGCGCATGCGCAGTTTTAATGTGACCGCCGCTATCTGTCTGCACAAAGATGGTGGCGATATGATTTACTGAGCCTGTGCTAATCATTCGGCTGATCCCGGTGGCAGATGCACGACATGTCTTCAGGCAGAGGAAGCCGGTCACATTAAAGGTGTTTTCCCACAAACAAAAGTTCATTTTAAAAATTGTCTTTGTCTGACCGTGTACGAAGCATTCCACATCTCCTGAGCAGGGGAGGAAGCAAAAGACAATACTGACATTACAGCAGGGGATCACAGAGGATTCATTTTGTCAGGTAAAATACTTCACTCACTGTTTTTAAACAATATTTTACCTCATAAAATGTATCCTCTGCGATCTCCTGCTGTAATGTCAGTATTGTCTTTTGCTTCCTCCCCTGCCTAGGAGCTGTGGTGTGTTCTGTACACGGTCAGACACAGACAATTTTTAAAATGAAGGGATGGGTGAGAGAGACAGAGCACCGGGGGGGGGGGAGACAGCTCAAACGGGAAAGCACATGAGGGTAGAACACCGCACAGGAAGCAGAAAGACATCAGACAAGGGAGATAGCACATGGGGTAGACAAGTCAAAGAAGAGAGCACAGACGGGAGAAGTCAGCACATGGGGAAAGATAGAGTGGATAGGTGGGTGAGCACATGGGGGGGAGAGAGATTCTCAACGCTGCAAAGCCTGCCCCCATCGTGACATTACCGCCTTCCCGATGTGATAGCATCGGGCCTCCATCTAGTTTATAATAATAAACAAATTTGTCATCAATATTAAGTAGGGAAAATGTAATAAGTTTACATCTCAATATATAGTTTTAAACAAAACCACTGACCCTACAAGACACAGACAGAAGGGGGAGGGGAAGGAAGTAAAGCATATACTTATTATATGATCCATAGCAACTAAATTATCGCTGTCTTTATTAGTTGTTTCTCTGAACCCAAAGAGTTCACACTGCATTGACACGATCAAAAGTATTATTCAACGTAGCCACGACATATTCCATTTCTCGAATATCTTGTATTTGCGACTGTAGTTCAGTATTCGATCGGGGATGAATTGACTTCCACTTACAGGCTATCAAACATCTGGCAGCCGTTGTTATATGTAATAAAAGCTGTTGACCTAGTTGAAATGGTGATATATTGAGCAAATAAAATTTTGGACCCAAGGGGATCTAATGGCCGGGTGACATTACTAATCAAGGACTTGACATATTCCCAGAATACTAGAATATTTGGACATGACCAAAACAAATGAGGCAGGTCATCCTCTGCATTCCCACATCTCCAACAACATCTAAGGATATAGGGTTGAGTTTGTTCAGAAAGGAAGGAGTATGAAAACAGAACATGAGTAGTTTATACTGGTTTCCCCTGTAGGTGTAACATGTAGAAGTTTTGACTGTGTTTCTCCAGATCTCCTGCCAAATACAGGGTGGAATAGGTTCTCCCAAAAAAACTTCCCATTTACTCATATAAGAGTATTTGGGGTGCTCATCTGGATAAGGATTAATTAATATCTGATAAAGAAGTGACCAGGCTCCTTGCATCTTCTCGCCCTACTACCTGCACCAGTGACCCTATTCCCTCACATCTCCTCCAGCCCCTGTCCCCAGCTGTCATCACTTACCTAACTAAATTATTTAATCTCTCATCTGGAATTTTTCCCTCCTCATTTCAACACGCCAGCACACATCCTTTACTTAACAAACCATCCATTGCCCAGAACTGCGCTTCATCTCTAAACTACTGGAATGCTACGTCAACTCCTTCTGATCCGCTATCTTTCAGATGACTCTCTTCTTGACCCTTTACAATCCGGTTTCTGCTCCTTACTTTCTACTCAAACTGCCCTCACTAAAGTCTCTAATGTTCTAATAACAGCTAAATCTAATGACCACTACTCCCTGCTGATTCTCCTGAATCTCTCTTCTGCATTCGACATATTGGATCACCAACTTTTCCTCACTGCGCTCCATGCTATCAGCCTCAAAGATACCACTCTCTCCGAGTCCTCCTCCTCCTTCTCTGACCATTCCTTCATTGTATCTTTTGCTGGCTCATCTTCCTTTCCTCTTCTCATTACTGTCGGCATTTCTCTTGGTTCAGTCCTAGGTCCCCTTCTCGTCTCCTTGTATACTGCCCTATTGGAAAAAACATCAGTAGATTCAGTTTTCAGTACCATCTCTAAGCTGGTGACACCAAATTATTCGCATTGTCTCCTGACATCAATCCTGCATTACTATAAAACGCCAGTGATTGTATGTCCTCTGTCTCTAGCATCATGTACTCCCTCTATCTAAAACTGAATCTGTAAAAAAAATGAACTCCTTGTGTTTACTCCCTAAATTAACCTACCTGTACTTGATATTGCCATGTGTGGTTCCACCCCAGCAACATGCCCTCTGTCTTGAAGTCATATTTGACTCAGATCTTTCCTTCACTCCCCACATCCAATCACTCGCCTGCTCATGTCCACCCCAAAAACATTTCTAGATTCCAAACTTTTCTTACCTTTTTTACTCTAAAAAAAAAAAAAAAAAAAGTCACTGTTGCTCTATTCATTCTTTTCTGGATTATTGCAACTCTCTACTTATTGGTTTCCCTCTCACTAAACTCTCCCCTGTGCAATCCATCCTGAATGCTGCAGCCAGGATCATATTCCTTTCCAACCCCTACATCGATGCCTCTACCCTGTGCCAGTCATTGCACTGATCGTCCAACCACTACAGAGTTCAATATACACTTATCACTCTCACCCACAAAGCGCTCCACAGTTTAGCACCACCATACATCTCTTCCCCCGTGTCAGTCTACCACCCTACCCGTGCCCTTCTGTTAATGACCTAAGACTAACATCCTCTATAATCCAAATCTCCCTCTCCCATCTCCAAGACTTCTTGCGAGCTGTGGCATTTCTCTGGAATACTTTACCACAGACAATTTGTTTAATTCAAAATACCCACAGTTTTAAGCGTGACCTTATTCGGGACGGTCCTAACATCTAGTATTAAAACCTTACCATTTGTTAAGTGACGTTCATGTGGATAAGAGCCGAGAAACTTTGGATTCGGGAAAGTGGGCTCTCCTCCCAGAGGTCTTCAGCCAACTCTGACTTTGCTGAAGCACCACGGACTTTTACCTCTTTACGTCGCATTTCAATCACAAAGTCTCAACCTATTTAGTCAGGTTGAAAGACCCAATGGCTTTTGTGGAATGTGGGGGATTTGGCAAACATGAGTGGCAAATATCAGAATTTCAATAGATTTCCCTGGAATTGCACAGTATTACTGTTGAAACCAAGCACAGGTACTTCATGCACCCTTGGTGAGACCAAACAGTTTAATGCACCTTCCCATCTACTTACTTTGAATCCATTGCAGCCTCCCCTTCCTTGATTTACAGCTCTGCATTTATAGGAGCCAGATTAGAGTGGAGATAGATGGAAAGGTGCACTAAACAACTTGAACTTTTTGATGGTGACAGACTCCCTTTAAAGGGAACCTGTCATCAGGTTTATGCACCCCATACTAATGATATCTACTTAATACTGATACCCTTGTTTTATAAATTTGGATTTACAAGTTAGAAAAATTAATTGTTGCATTGCAAATGAGTCACTTCCTCCCTAGGATCTCGCTATCCCTGGCCTTAAGGCTCCTTTTCTATGGATCACCCCTTTTGGCAATACTGTTCATTTGACACTCCATACACTATCTATCAACAGGAAAGAGTCACTTTCCCTAACACTAAGCACCTCCCATTACGGGCTAGTCCCAAACATTAACTCTATCTTTCTCTGTCATTACCTAAACTACAGTCAACTATCTATCCCTATACTACCTATCTTAAACAAGATGTCCTTCACTATAATACCTTAGATTATCACATCCTACACTGTACATTCCTTATCTTACATTACACATTACAACACAATTCACATCATGACACAATATTTACAAAGACGCGGGACATAATACACGTTACAATACATGTGACGCGATTGGTGTCTCCAGGGGGAGGAATACTGCAGTACAGTCCACCATCCTTACAAGGTTTTGCACAGTTTTCAGATTGTTAGACAGTGACAGTCCTCTCTACACCTGCTGGGCACGTCTCATGCCAGTCATCCTAGTGAATAAGACGATCAGTGTCTGGCATGATATGCAAACCATACAGAACGTTCCAGACACTGTCTTCTTTGTCAGGACCTTACTGTGCTTCGCACCGGGGAAATGTCAGCTCTAGTGCTAGATGTTGGGTGAGAGAGGCCGGTCACTAAAAGAAGAGTATTACTTTATTGTTATATGTATTACAGAAATAAAACAAATAATCGCATACAAGGAAACTAAAAACAATAGGAGGATTCCCAAACCCTGCAAGTTTATCAATAGGTATCGAGATCATAGCACCCCATAGCTTCTCTGTCTTATTGGTAAGGTTGTAGTAAAATACATACATACGTTATATTCAGTACATGCACTATATGTAAAAAAAATAAATAAAAGTGCAATTCACCCGAAAAAAATTGGCACAAGTAAAATAATAAATGTCCGCTGTATTTTGCCCTTTTTTAGGGTTCCACAGCCTTTGTTCCACAACAAACATGGATCCCAAATGCCACTTTTAAAGAGAATGTGCTGTTTGGAAGACCATTGGATAAAGATTGGTATGATAATGTTATTCAGGCTTGTGCTCTTCTACCTGACCTAAAAATTCTTTCTGGAGGAGAGAACACAGAAATTGGCGAAAAAGTGAGTAAGTCTTAGGGACATTGAATTCTAATGGAGAGTACGAACACAATTTCCTTTATTATCCTTACTTCTTTGTACTTTATTACTACCTTGCATTTGACATTGTTTTATAGTTTGCTGCTATTCAGTGTATTATATGGCTGCTACTTATCATGTGATCAGAATGAGTTTTATGTGACTTTTATTACCTTTTAAAAGGGTATAAACTTGTCTGGAGGACAGAAGCAACGGATAAGCATTGCCAGAGCCGTATACCGGAACTGTGACGTCTACTTGCTGGATGATCCTCTGTCTGCAGTCGATGCCCATGTAGGACAGCATTTGTTTGAGCATGTCCTTGGACCCAATGGTTTGCTTAAAGGAAAAGTAAGATCAATTTAAAATTCCATGTACATTCGGTATTAAGGGGGTTGTACAATGTTGTTCCTTTGCAGATCAGATAATCATGGGGAGCGCCGGTTGCTGATACATAGTTCTGCTTGGGGAGAAAAACAACTCCCAATCAAGTAAATGGGTGACCATGTAATACAGTGTATTGAAAAAGTATTCATATTCCGTGAACTTTTCCACAAACTTGGTCATTACATTTTTTTAAGGGTATCAGGGGGCTGAATACAAATGTACATCACAATTTTCCAATGTATATTTCTTTTTTTTTTTTTAGAAAACCATTTATTTCTTTTATACTTCAAGAATACATGCTGATATATCGCATAAAATCAAAATAAATAAAGAAACATTTAGATTTGTGGGTGTAACGTGAAAAAATGTGAAAAGTTCCCAAGGTATGAATACTTTTTCAAGGCACTGTACCTGGTAGTGTTGGGTCCGTCCGATCCAGAGCCAGTTTTTGATGAGGCTTTTGTTTATCGGTATGGGTCGATTGCTTCTGCTGTACTTCGAGATCCCACAGCAGAGAATGAAAAGGGTCAAATGTGTAGGTATCCCTCCTGCCGCTGCACGCAAGTGCCAGTCGTAAAAGGTTTACGGGTCCCTTGATCTGGAGACGGGTAGGACATTTATGGCATATCCGGTGAATATGCAATACCCCTTTAACGTCATAAAACTAGATGACCTCACTGTTGTAGGTATCCACCAAGCCGGCGTCTTTGATAAAATATTGGCAGCTTTATTACATGTTAATTAAATTTATGACCTGATTTTAATGAAAGTGTGATAAAGCTTCCAAGATTTTATCGAAGATTACGTTTTTTTTTTGTCTTTGTATTGGATTCCCTTTAATGTCATACCGAGCTTTATTCCCTTTGTTCTAATCTTGGTGATTGTTTCAAGTTCCATTGCATTACAATGGTCTTTCGAGTAAAGGGGTTAAAGGGAACCTGTCACTAGATTCATGCTGTCCGAACCATGGGTAGCATGAATTGGAGCCTGGCTTTTCTGGGAAAACATAGTTGGAAAAGCCACCCGGGGACTATAGAGAGAGACGAGACTATTCCACTCAGATCCCCGGCCCACTTCTCTCCACATCGCTCTAGTTAATAGACAGATCGGTCCTATCTGCACATATGGGAGGGACGAGTCTGGGGAGAAGCTGGCCGTGGGACACACCGGACTAGTCCATTTTCTCCCCATAGTCCTCGGCCAGCTTTTCAAAGTATGTCTTCCCTGAAACTCTGCAACGTCGCGTGAATTCCAGTAATGCTCAGTTATTGAGTTCTTGTCAAATACAGTTTGCTTCACGAGTACATATGATCTGAAAATTATTTGTATTCCAGACTCGTGTTCTCGTCACTCATGGAGTAAGTTTCCTTCCACAAGTGGACAATATTATAGTAATGGCTGACGGCAGGATCTCGGAGGTTGGCACATACGCTGAGCTTTTGGATAAAAATGGCGATTTTGCAGATTTCCTCCAAACATATGCCCTGACGGGTGAACAGGAAGGGTCGCACATAGAAAGTAAGCTTCTACTGTCCAGAAAGAGATGAGCATGAGTGCGGGAGACTGCTGGGCAGGAATAGGATATATGGGCACAATACCCCTTGCTGCCCTTTCCAATTCATTTTAGGACAGCGGACCTCCAGTCATTTGCAACTACTAGGGGACATAAAGATGAGGACTTTGAGTGTCTTTTGGACTGATTTTTCCTTCTCGTATGAACTATCAGTTTGAATCCTAGTTTCACCGTGCTCATGAAATGTCAATCATCTCTGCAGGCAAAGTGCTGGGCGATAAAGGAAAAGCCACTGAAGACAAGAAGGCAGATGTTGGTTTAAGGTAATCACTATACCACAATTGTGGGTATGTTTATTTCTTTTAGTGCATAATACGGAGAAGTTATTAGTGGGATATCCTTTTTTGTAAACTTGCAGGGAGGAATTGACTCCAGAGGCGGCTGAGGAACTCGCAGAGGGCGATGCAGATGCAGGGAAGCTCACGGAGGCTGATATTGCTCTCACGGGAAGGGTAATGCACATGGATACAAAACTAAACCTTATCCTTGTAATAATTAACTTTTTTATTAGCCACTTGAGCTGTTCACAACAACGCAAAACAGTGAAAGTGACTCCAATTTGGTTTAATAGCAGTACCAACAAAAGCATAAAACTACTCCTATAGTTAGTAAATCAGCAGCCATGTTTCTTTCACTTTTATAGATACTACTATTTTTCTTTTTTGTTGTGCTGGACCATTTAAAAAAGTAAAAGCCATATTTGTTGTATTTGTTTAACTTTCTCAGATACTAATGATATAGGACACACATATCTGACTAAATGTGGGTTAGGTTTAAAAATGGGTCTTCTTTGAAACTTATTTTTTTCTGGCTCTATTAAAACCCCTTAGCGGCGTTCACATACATGTATGGCAGAAGTGCGCCATCACTACATGGAGAAATGAGCCAGAGAGTGCACTGTCATTACACATTTTAATTAAAGATTGAGAGCGCGGAGAGCAGTGACATCACTTGCAGGGAGCAGCGCCGGTCTCTGCTTACTTGTTTGTTTCACACTATGTGCAGTGATAGTGCACTCTGATGACAGCTTTTCACTTGTCTTCAAAGTCGGTGAGAGAGTGCATTGTCACTGTGCACTCGGAAGAACAGTGCACAGTGACAAGATCTTACTGAGCATTCGTCGGATTTGTCATCCAACGCATGCTCAGTAGATCAGGGACTAGCCCAGCCCTTGAAACAGAATTCACTGATGATTCTTCCTTTCAGGAACCGGCGCTCACCGTACCTGTACAGCAGAAGTGTGCCATTACTATTTGGAGTATTAAACCAGCAAGAGAACACAATGTTGATGGTCATTGTAAGAAAAGAATGAGAGCGCACAGACCAGCGCCACCCCGGCAAGTGATATCTTTTGCAGGGAGCGGCATTGATCTCTGTTCACTCGTTCCTTATAATGTGCAATAAAAGTGTGCTCCCTTGCCAACTTGTCACTTATCATCAGAGCCCGCAAGAGAGCGCATTGTCACTGTGCACTAAGAAGAACAGTGCACAGTGACCAGATCTTACTGAGCATCTGTCAGAATTGATCTCTGACACATGATCAGTAGAGCAGGGACTAGCCCACTCCTGAAACAGATGTAACTGATGATGCGTGGTTTCAGGGAAGGGACAGAGGCTGCAGCAGTGACCGCAGCCTCTGTCCCCTGATGACGACTTGTTTGAGTATCCCAGCATGCACTGGGATTCTCAAATGAAATGTCATAAAGGATGTAGTAAGCAATAATAACGCAGCTAGATACAATTTAACAAAGTAAAATACAATTTAATTTTGTACTACCCCTTTAATCATCCACCCTACAGTCCAAAAGTGGCTCCAATTCTCTACTACGATTTTCCTTCTGTATTCTCAGGTCAAATTATCAGTGTATTTGGAGTACTGCCGGATCATGGGGAAGAGGTATCTGCTCATGTGTGCCGTGTTCTTCATCATCCAACAACTATCTGCTATGGGACATAATTACTGGATCGGTTTATGGGCCGATGACCCTCCTGTGAATGGCACACAACAGAACACCAGCATGCGCTTAGCTGTATACAGCATTTTAGGCATTGTGCAAGGTATTTTGTATGAAAGTCTCTCCTTTTCCTGATATTTTCTCAACAACATGCTGCTGTCTGTGATTCTAGTCACTGACACCCAATCACAACTTCTGACATGCTTTTCTCAAGTTTTTCAAAAATTACATTGGCCCTTGACAGTAGGACTGAACAATCGTTTTTGGTCAGATTGTATCACGGGCCACAATACATTTTGAAGGAATATTATAACCTTAGACATTTATGACCAATCAAAAATATACACCCATAAGAAAAAGGTAAATCCCTCTTCCTCTATTTCCTTTTAAAAAACGAGACCATGCATTTGATTCTCACCAATGTAATTTGTGAGTTGCTAAAATGAAGTATTGCACTTTTCCAGGACGTCCTCCTGACAGCACCCTGGAGGACGTCCTCCTCCCCTTGCTGGGACAGGAAACACACGAGTTTAAAAGGTCAAGTCCCACCCACAGTCCTCAGTGTTTTTCCTGTCCCTGCAAGGAAGGGACGCACGAGTGAGAAGCTGCGCAGGACTTACCGGAGCTCAGGGGGATCGTGCGGCTTGCCAATACCCTTCCCCCTGTCAAGAGGCTCAGGGCAGAAACCCTCCCGTGGGGGGTCCCTCTGCTCCAAAGACCAGGAGTGGGACGAGGCTCCTGGTGGCAGCCGCTCCTCCCGGTGGGAGGCTCTCGGCTGCGGACGCTATCCACGCGGTGTGCGGCCATCCTGAGGCAGCGTGGTGTCCAGAGCGGCGTCTCCAGGCAGGAAGTCGTCAGAGCGCATCACTTCCGGTCCGTCGGCATTTCGTTACCGCTACTTCCGGTAACGCTGTATGTGAGGGGGAAAGCGTGCAGTGAATCGCACAGCGGCAGAAGCGCTCCTGATCTGACGCTGAGAGCTGCGGGGACCTGCTACCCTCATCATGGAAGCAAGCATACCAACTGAGGAGGGGGTAAGTGCGCATAGCGCAGATTCCCCTATCTGTGTGCAGAAGCAGGCTCACCCCAGTGCTTATCCCTATCTTATGTCATTTAAGGATAAGGGAAACCCCGCGGGTCCTTCTGTTCAAGTTAAGAAATCCGGCAAGGCATCTGGGAAATCCTCTAGATGTCCCCGTTGTAATACGAAGCTCCCGGACTCCCATGGGAAAACCTTATGTGGGGACTGCACATCTAAGGTCATAAGGGACGAGCAACCCACACTGCTGTCTGAAATTAGATCCCTTATACGCGAAGAAGTACAAGCTTCTTTGTCTACCATGGTGCAGAAATCCAGTCCTATCCCCAGCCGTAAGCGGGCCAGACGGGAGCAGGACTTAAGAGAGCAGGAGGTTACTTCTGAGGACAAGTCTGACTCAGAAGACTTCGTCTCAGAGGAAGAGGGAGAGCTTCCGTCAGGAAGCCAGGATTATCAAAGAAAATATCTCTTCCAGGCAGAAGAGACAAATGATCTGGTGCAGGCGGTGCGATGCACTATGCAGATAGAGGAGACATCTAAGCCACAAACCAGGCAGGACTTGATGTTTGGGGGACTTATGTCACATCAGCAGACAGTGTTTCCGGTTAGCGAGCATATTAAGGCCATGATTCTGGAGGAGTGGAAAGAGGCAGAACGCCGGCTGGTGTTATCCAAGGACTTTAAAGCTCGTCTACCTTATGAGCCTGAAGACATAAGACTATGGGATGAAGTTCCCAAAATAGACGTTCCTGTGGCAAAGGTGGCTAAGAAAACGGCCATACCTTTTGAGGACTCGTCAAACCTGCGCGATCCTATGGATAGGAAGGCTGACATATTGTTAAAAAGAGCCTGGGAATCTTCTGCGGCTCTAATAAAAACAAATATAGCAGCTACCTCGGTAGCTCGGTCTTTGTACCTGTGGTTGGGTCAATTGGAGGAGCACCTATCCAATAAGACCCCGAGATCCGAAATCTTAAATTCTCTCCCTATAATGAAATCTGGCTAGGAGGGCGGTCTGGCTAAGGTCCTGGTCAGGGGATAATGCTTCCAAATCTAAATTATGTTCAATTCCCTTCTCAGGTGAAAGGGTTTTTGGACCCTCCCTGGATACTATTCTGGAGTCAGCCTCTGACAAAAAGAAGGGGTTTCCAGAGGAGAAATCTAAGAGGCCCCAATCCTTTCGGAGAGGATTCCCCTTCAGGAGGCAGTCTGAGTTTAGAGGAGGCAGATCCAATAGAGGATCTTATAGGGGTTCCCGTAGCCAGGGCAATAGAAACAGAGGTTTCTTCTTCAGTCCTTCCTCAAAATCTAAGTCTCAATGACGCCACACTTATAGGGGGTCGGCTCCGCCATTTTTCGCACAATTGGGCCCGGATCACCCAAAATCAGTGGGTCCTTCGGACCATCTCAGAAGGCTACAATATCGAGCTCTACTCCCCCCCACCAGACAGATTCATCAGGCCTACGGTAGTATCACGAGACTCTCCCATGATGATAGACCTAATGGATATGCTCTCCTCAGAGGTCATAATTCCGGTACCATCACCAGAAATAGGCCTGGGGCATTACTCCTCCCTTTTTTCCATAATGAAACCGTCCGGCGAATCTCGCACTATAATAAATCTGAAGCCTCTGAATGCCTGGTTCAGGTACAAGAGGTTTCGTATGGAGTCCATCCATTCGGCAATCCTCCTAATAGATCAGAATTCCGTGATGTGCACTCTAGATCTAAAGAGTGCCTATTATCAGGTTCCCGTCCACCCTTCATCTCAGAAGCTTCTGAGGTTTGCGGTAGTTCTGCCGTCCGGGACCTGTCACTACCAGTTTCAGTGCCTTCCATTTGGTCTTGCCTCAGCACCTCGTATCTTCACAAAACTGGTGTCGGAGATTGTCGCTTTCCTAAGAAATCAGGGGATGAGAATAATCCCTTATCTCGACGACTTCCTCCTGGTGGCAAGAACGCCAGAAATTCTATCAGACCACAGGAACCGAACTATTTCGGTGATGGAAGAATTAGGTTGGGTCATAAATTGGTGGAAATCCGACCTAACTCCAGAGTGCAGAAAGACTTTTCTGGGAGAATGTCTGGATTCAATAAACAGAATATCCCTCTAACCCGAGTCCAAGCTGATTGTAATACAGTCTCAAATTTGGCTCCTGTTAGAGCACAGGGTGACAACAAGGACGGCCATGCGAGTTCTTGGCCTAATGACGGCTTGTATTCCGTGCGTAAGATGGGCTCAGTTCCATTCAAGACCACTGCAGAAATTGATTCTTTCCAGATGGGACAGGAGTCTGTCTTCTCTGGACAGTACTTTAGAACTATCACATCGTGTAAGAAGGTCTCTCCTCTGGTGGACAGAGCCAGAGAAGTTAAGAAAAGGAGTGTTATGGTCTGCAGATCCCTACGTAGTAGTTACTACAGACGCCAGCGCTTGGGGCTGGGGAGCTCACCTAGAAGACAGGATCCTTCAGGGGAGATGGCCGGAAGACGTCATCCACAGCTCCTCCAACTTCAAGGAACTATACGCTGTCTGGGAAGCCTTGAGAAGAAACCGACACATCCTGAAGAATCGCCATGTCAGAATAATGTCCGACAATGTGACAACAGTTTCTTTCCTGAAACATCAAGGAGGCGCGAAACACCATGCGCTTCAGGAACTGGCAGAGAAGATATTTCGTTGGGCAGAAAGATCGGTCCTTTCTATTTCAGCAATCCACCTGGAGGGCTCCCAGAATGTTATAGTGGACTATCTCAGCAGAAGAAAGGTGTCTGCAACGGAGTGGGAACTCAACCAGGATGTCTTCCAGGACTTATGTCTTCGCTGGGGAACCCCCTGTATAGACCTATTCGCAAGCAGGAGAAATTCAAAGGTCTCAAAATTCTTCTCTCTGAACCCGTGGGATCTTCCGGAAGGGATAGATGCTCTGAGCTAGGACTGGACGGAACCTCTCTCGTATGCATTCCCTCCTCTGGCGTTAGTTCCGGCTGTTCTCAGAAAGATCAAGGAGGATCGAGCTCATGTCATATTGATCGTTCCATACTGGCCAAGAAGGAGTTGGTTTTCCCTTCTACTAGAGCTAGCAATCGAGAATGCAGTAGAACTCCCTCTCAGAGCGGACGTAATCCACCAGGGTCCGGTATTCCACCCAAACCCAGAGAAGCTCCATCTCTCGGCATGGATCCTGAAGGGTTCATCTTGAAGGCAAAGGGTCTATCAAGCCAAGTAATATCTACTATGAAGTCTAGTAGGAAGCCTGTTACTTCAGCAATTTACTTGAAAATTTGGAGACGGTTCTGTCTGGAGGGTGGCAGGTCTGAGGTTACGGCAGGCACTCCCGACTTACCCAGAATTTTAGATTTCCTGCAGGCTGGGTTTGACAAAGGTCTCAAACCAAACACATTGAAGGTGCAGATCTCGGCACTTAGTTCTTTCCTTGACTATCCCCTAGCGTCTCACCTGTGGATAGTTAGATTCATCAGAGCCACCCAGAGGCTGCGCCCCACCATTAGACATCTGTCGCCTTCTTGGGACCTTAACCTGGTCCTCAGATTCCTCTGCAAAGATCTCTATGCTTCAGCGGATAATATGCCCATTTCCATTCTTACACGTAAAACGGCATTTCTAGTGGCCTACGGCTAGTAGTGGTTACTACGGCTAAAAGGGGGAGGAAATTCAGGCCCTGTGTACTAGGGACCCGTACCTCCAAATTAGAGAGGATTGTATAATTCTTAAACTAGACCCCTCTTTTATTCCAAAAGTAGAAACAACTAAAAATAGAAATCAAGAGATCGTGTTACCATCTTTCTGCAATAACCCTGCTAACGCTAAAGAAAAGGCCCTTCATTCGCTGGATGTCAGGCAGGCAGTTCTAGACTACCTGGCAGCCACCAACGCTTGGCGCATTGACCCAAACCTATTCATTTTGTATGGGGGCAAGAATAGGGGTAAAAAGGCCTCTAAGGCCTCTATCGCACGGTGGATCACGTCGGTGATCTCTGAGGCCTACCAATCAGAAGGGCTCTCTCCTCCGAAGGGTCTCCATGCACATTCTACTAGAGGGATAGCTACTTCTTGGGCAGAGAGGGCAGGTGCCTCTCTAGAACAGATCTGTAAGGCCGTGACATGGGCTAGTGCCAACACCTTTTGTAAACACTATAAACTTGATGTTTTGTCTGGTCATCATACTGCATTTGGGAGAAAGGTTCTCCAAGCGGTAATCCCACCCTGAGGAGATGCTTTGGTACTCTCCAGGGTGCTGTCAGGAGGACGTCCTGGAAAATAGGTATTAAGCTTACCGTTAATGATGTTTCCAGGAGTCCATCCTGACAGCACGGGTAGTTCCCTCCCTGTATTATATATTAAGTATGGTATTCTAGCATGTATGTAACCTATTCCTAGCATATGATGTAATATGTTCCTGGTTATAACGTAATATGTTTGTTACCATTAAACAAATTTTTTCTGCATTGCCTTGAGGCGGTTCTTGTTACAACACTGAGGACTGTGGGTGGGACTTGACCTTTTAAACTCGTGTGTTTCCTGTCCCAGCAAGGGGAGGAGGACGTCCTCCAGGGTGCTGTCAGGATGGACTCCTGGAAACATCATTAACGGTAAGCTTAATACCTATTTTCCCATAAACTACAATGAAGATGTGATGGAGCACTGTTTGAGGTCACCTGGCAGCTCTAAATAGGGCTTTGATGAACAAACTTTGCACAGGCCACTCTGCTTAGTAGGTCCCTAGGGAACCAAGTCTTCCTCCTTTTAACCCCTCTACCGGGATTTGGACTTATGCAGAGCCCTTTGGGTTACGTCCACAGAGTGGCTGCTGGCCGGTGGAGAAAGCTGGCAGAGTATGGTAGTCTAAGCTTGGTCAAAACCAAATATGGCTGTAACAGGACAAAACAGGAGACAGACACAAAGTCAGAAAGTAGCCAAGGTCAAAACCAGGAGGACAGAGTAAGAGGCAGAATCATCAGGCAGAAAAAGGATCAAGTCAGTCCATGGTCAGTAACAGAATATAGCAGAGATATAGTGCAGAGTCAGGATAAATCTATAACTGGCAGCTTGAGACAGACTGCTAGGGGTCTAACTATCTGACTGCTTGGAGGGACCGCAAGTCCAAGGTATAATAAAGTATAACTGAAACACTCCCAGGGGCATCCACAGTGTTAGCGTAGCCTACTGACCAAGGCAGAGGTAGTGTTCAGACACGAATGTGACAGAAGATAGCTGCACTTTGTATGACCATGTCTCCACTTCCACTCCTACTTTCTGTGTGACATACGGATCAGAAAACCCCCATTCTGCTAATATAATTGGGATCCCAATAATGGCCACACAGTGCACCACTAGTACTTATCCATCCCTGCTCTCATGCTACCTACCCTTCTCTTTATGTAAAATTTATGTGAGAACTTGCAGAAATAGACAAGCCAACCTGGACCAAATAGTTGAGGTACGCACCACATAGCATCCCGGGTCACATAAGGGCCCCGGGCCAAGGTGGGTTCCCTTACTTTATGGCACAATGTCATTCAAATCAAGGATATTTTAGTACTGATTTTAAAGAGAGTCTGTTAGCCCAACATAACTGTTCAAGCCAAGTAGAGGCAATCTGGGCACCCTTGGTGTGACCAAACATTTGTGCACCCTCCCACCTACTTGTTTTCCCTTTATCTCTGCCCCCCTCTATTTTGATTGGCAGTTCTGGCTGTATACAACCAGAGAAGGATGGAGATACATGGAAAACAAGTAGATGTGAACTACACTCAGGCTCGGACTGGCCCACAGGACAACAGGAGAATCCTCCGGTAGGCCCCTCTCAAGCAATAGTAATAAGTAGCGCTATTACACTTGATTCACAATTTGCAGGAAAAGGTATAATCTAATCAGTCATTACACAAGCTAGCCAAGTTAATATTACATGGAAGGAAATGTAAAATTGTGTATTAGGGTCAGGATATTTTTGCATGTAGCTGAACAGTGGGCCCTTAGACTCAATGTTACTGGTGGGCCTTTGCCAATACAGTCCGACACTGACCCATTTGCCCACAAAGGGTGCGCTGAGCTCCTGTTCTTCATTTTACCAGTCATTCTGTGCTGACGAACTCCCTTTAAATCTAATCCCACCATATGACACATTCAGAGGGGTGTAGGATGTTTCTGTCTTGGTGAGTTGTTAGCTGGGAACCTTCCATTGTACAGCTGCCTTTTCTGACGTCACATGATTTTCTTTTCTTGACCTACAAATCTGTAAAAAAAAAAATAATTTTGATTTATTATTAACGGATTTTAGAGATTTATTCTTTTATTTCTTACAGCTTTAGGTATTTTTATAGCATCAGCTACTATAATTATCGGTGGCGTGTCGGTATCTCGCCAGCTTCACGCCAATCTCCTGCACAGCATCCTACGGAGCCCCCTGAGCTTTTTTGAGCGAACCCCCAGTGGAAACCTGACTAATCGGTTTGCTAAGGAGATGGACACTATAGACAATATTATCCCGCAGATGTTAATGCTGTTTATAATAATGAGCCTGACTATCCTGGAAATACTGCTGGTCATTGCGATAGCGACTCCTCTTGCTGCTGTGGCCTTTGTGCCATTAGGCTTACTCTACTTCTTCTTACAAGTAAGGAACGTGTGGGTTGTTTTGGGATTACAGTAATACATTTTTTTTCTTACTGCACGTTATGGTCTAGATGTGACATTTTAATTCATTGCATTGCTTGGTGATAATAACCACTAGAGTCGGCAATGCTCTTCTCAAACTTGCATTGCGATCAAACGATTTATACACTACTTATACATTATTCAGGGTCTTTGTTAAATACACTAAGTGACAAGGGCACAATAGATTTTTTTCTCTCTGATTCATCATTACTTTTTAGTTCACTTTTCCGTCGTAATTTGCTCTTTTTTAGGAACTTTAGTCTATGCGCCTTATTCTCTATACGGTTTACACTTTTTAGGTTATCTTTCTTTTTTAAATCTTTTTTTATTTTTCCTGACCCGGATCCAAGTGGTAACGTTTCTTCTTGCGGAGAGTGACCTGTCAATCCTGACATGCCAATGTGAGGAAACTTTTAAGCCTCAATTCTCCTCTGGGAAATATGCAAATTGTCTCTTCACAGAGGAAGAGAACTAGAACTCTAGTGCCACCTATAGCAAATAGCAATCCTATAAGTCAATAGCAACTCTCTGAGCCTTTGTCACATGACTTGGGATAAAAGCCAAAACCAAAATCTCAATTTGAATACACTGTTTCGGGCTACTGCGCCTCATCAGTGCAAAGTGTGAGATCTGGTTTGGCTGGGTGAGAGGCGTCTGACTGGGATCCAAGGGGTCACATTTCTCGTTGTGGACAGTGACATGTCAAGCATGACATGCCAAGGTTAGAAGACTTTTAATCCCCAATGCTCCTCTGGAAAATATGCAAATCAGAGAGGAAGAGGACTAAAACGCTACTGGCACCAATAGGAAATGGTAATCCTAAAAGTCAATATTGACAATCTAACGAGCCTTGTCACATGACATAGGATAAAATCCAAAATGCTGCAGTGATTCAGAGTAAGGGCTTAGGCTAGGTTCACATTGCGTTAGGGCAATCCGTTAAGCGCATAGCGCTAGCGGATTGCGCTAATGCAATGTTTCTAGAGGGTCGGCGTTCACCCTCCCCGCTAGCGAGGAATGGGCCTCGGACGCACCTCGGATGCTGCAAGCAGCGTCCGAGGTCCGTCATAAAAGAACTGCACATCGCTAGCACGTGCCGAAAATGGCATGCGCTAGCGATGCGCTTCAGCTAAAAATAACATTGCTGTCAATGGGTGCGCTAACGGTCCCGTTGCATGGCGTTAATTGCGACATTTTCGCCATGCAACGCAGTCCGTTAGCGTTAACCCATTAACGCAATGTGAGCCTAGCCTTATTCAGACATCCATACAAATCGGTTCATGCACAGACTGGTCGCGGCTCTCCTGACCCGAGCATCACAGCCTCATAAACAAATATGAGGGAGAGTCGCGGACAGTCCGTGCATTGTGTTCCATGCTCAGCCTGTGAATGAGCCTTAAAACATGCCATTGTGCAATGAGAGGTCATGTAGGGCAGCACGGTGGTTCAGTGGTTAGCACTGCAGCCTTGCAGCACTGGGAATCTGGGTTCAAATCCCACCATGGACAACATCTGCAAGGAGTTTGTATGTTCTCCCCATGTTTGTGCGGGTTTCCTCTGGGTTTTTCGGTTTCCTTCCACACTCCAAAGACATACCGATAGAGATTCTAGATTGTGAGCCCCAATGTGGAGAGTGCTGGTAATGTCTGTAAAGTGCTGTGGAATGAATGGCGCTACATAAGGGGGTAAAATGAATAAATAAATAAAATGTATCATGCCTCTCCTAGTTTGGCCAGCATGAAACTGAAGGCAGATTTTTATTAAAAGCACTATACTTAATAATAATAATAATTTTATTTATATAGCGCCAACATATTCCGCAGCGCTTTACAAATTATAGAGGGGACTTGTACAGACAATAGACATTACAGCATAACAGAAATACAGTTCAAAACAGATACCAGGAGGAGTGAGGGCCCTGCTCGCAAGCTTACAAAACTATACTTTTCATTATGAACTCAGTATTATGTTTTTGTATTGCAAAAATACTATTTGCCAAAAGTTTTTACGCAGCCATTCTTCTTTGTAGAGATTTTATGTTGCCACTTCGCGGCAGCTGAAGCGTCTGGATGCCGTCAGTAAATCGCCTCTCTACACTCACTTCAATGAAACACTCCAAGGAGTAAATGTCATTCGAGCTTTCAAAGAACAGAAACATTTTATCCAAGACAGCAATCTACGTCTGAACACCAACCAGCGCTTCTACTTCTCCAGCTTTGTAGCTAACAGGTATTGAATTGTAAAAGAAGACTTTAGTTAGACGGCTTTAGTCAGGTGTCCTACTCTCACTTTTAGTTTTCAGAAGAAGACATTAGCAGTACTACATATCCATTATTTCTCTTTAATAGCAATAGGGGACACAGGACCGTGGATATATCCCTTGCTGCTAGGAGGCTGAACACTAGGGGAAAAAACTGTTGTCTCCACCTGGTAGACTATAACCTCTCCTCAGAAACTAAGCAGCTCAGGTTCAGTTTAGTATCCATTGGAGGTGGACTAGACCTGTATCATGTCTTTTGCAATTTTTTCTTTTCTTTTGTTCCTTTTTTTTCTAACTAGGTGGCTTGGATGTCCTCCATCTTTACTCTTCACCCCAGGGAGGACACACCATGCACTGCTTCAATAGTGTACTTCCCTGTGTTCCTCCATCCCTTGAGGCTGCTGCCGTAGTGTAGTGCCAGCTTTGTCCGAACATGACAGAAGGCGGAGTTTACTTCTACCACCCCTCTTCGAGGACCAAGTCTTTACTGTGCCCCCTCTTCCATGCACTGTCTCACTTCTATTTCCACTCTAGGAGCTCTTTGGAGGCCCTTTTTGAGGAGATTTTCTCTCCTCTTTATTATCCAGGAGCGCTCTTCCCCGTTTGGCGTCTTATTTTACTACCTTTTTGCAGCAAGGGTTCCTTGTGGTGCCTTTTGCATCAATTTTGGAGGTTTAGGGTCCCTTTGAGTCTGTCTTTTGTCGGTCCCCAGATTTTTCTTTCTTCCATGCATTCTATATCAACATCCGTACAGAGGTGGGTGCTTCAGAGCTATCTATGATCTTCAGCTCCTAGAACCTATTGTTCCTTCCCCAGATTCGGAATACATACTACTCTGACCTGTTCACAGTTCTCAAGAAGGATGACTTTGTCTGACCCATTCTGCGCTTGAAGAGTCTCAGTAGAGTTGTGCGGGGTAGAAGAATTTGCAGGGAATTCGTGTGGTCCATGGTCGTGTCACTGGATTTAGGAGAATTCCTCTTTTTGGTAGACATTTGCAGCTCGTGTCTTCACATTTCCATCACTAAGTCCCACCAACTTTTTAATCGCTTTGCAGTTTGTTCTTTTCACTTCCATTTTGCCTGTACTGTATTTTGGCTTTGCCACATTTCCGAGATTGCTCACCAATGTGCCCGGCACATGGAGTAAGCGGCATATTCTTATTTTGTTTTTTAGAATCAAGATGACAAGTGCCCAAACCAATAATTTTTCAGAAAGTAGACATCCCTTCCCTTTATTTTCATAAGATATAAGAGAACTTTGAGTCAATTCACTAAGAATATTTTTTGTGCTCTAGTAACCTGAGACATATGTTCAGCTTGTAGGGTGCAAAATGGTGGTCTACAAGACTGCGGTTGTTAGGCAGTGTGTCCCTAGCAACAAGACTGTCGGCCATGACTTGGCTGCTCAACTCTTTAGCCTAATTGGCATAGTGCTTAGATCAGAGAAGAGGAGAAGCTAGATGATAAGAGCCAAGCTCAGCCGGTGTAACAATAAGCGCAATAAGGTGTGCTGACTCTTGTAGTAGTGCTAATAGATGCCCTGAATTTCCCCTTTGATGGAAATGTATTGTTTATTTAGTTTGATGGAGGTTTAGCTGTTAGTTGTAATCTTTGCGTTGTTTTGTTTCTTAGGTGGCTGAGTGTCCGCTGTGATCTCCTCAGTAATTTCATAGTCTTTACAGTTGCTATTGTGGGGGTGCTTTTCAGGGAGAGCATTTCTCCTGGACTCGTTGGCCTTGCTATAGTGAACTCTCTTCGGGTAAGTATACTTTGCCAAATTAAAATTTTTACAAGTACGGATTTTTCAGAAAAGGGCGTCCCAATATTCAATTAAAAATGACAATGACCTGATTTCCTATTTTGAAAACCTTCATTTCACAAACACAACACAAAAAATTTGGACCTAATTATAAAAATTAGAAAATCTTAGTTGCTGGAAGCTAAAGATTAGGCATCCCAAAAAAAAGGACATTGGTAGATAATGGGTTAAATAATATCGAGAGATGGGATAACTGATTTGCATAGCACCAGTCCATCAGGCGGGTCAGTAATCGGTAACTGCTGGATGGGAGGTCTACGAATCTCCTTAAAGTGGTTGTCCCACAAACTAAGTACATTTTAATTAATGGCTGTTGGAATAAAAGTAAGTTCCACGATTGGATGTGTTAAAAAGAAATGTTCCTGTGCTGGGATAATCTTATAAATGTGCCCCTGCTGTGTACTGTGTAATGGCTGTGTCTCACCATACAGGAACATGGTCTGATCATTCCAGAGCTCCTGGGCAGGGGAGGAAGCAAAAGAGTATACAGACATTACAGCGGGGGATCACAGCTTCTGGCTTCTGTAAGGAAAAACATTTCCCAGTCCCTGCCTGTTTAAAAACTTGTTTTACATCCTAAAAAGGATCAACTGTGAACCCCGGCTGTCCCGTCTGTATACTCTTTTGCTTTTCCCCTGCCCAGGAGCTGTGATATTTCCGACCTATTACCTGCATGGTTGGACATATTCATTACGCAGAGCACTTTTATAAGATTATCTCGGGACAGGAACATTTTTTTTAACACATCCAATTGTGGAACTTATTTTTATTTTAAGATCTATTAATTAGAATGTACTTTGTTTGTGGGACAACCCCTTTAACTCCCGGGATTCCCAGCTCTTGTTTTGATCAGTGGGGCTGGAGTGTCCTCATTGCAGCATGATGCACATATGACGTTGCACCAGTGAATGTGTGCACTTACTTATGTCTCTTCTTTGGGAAGTTTGATGCATACCAATATGACTGTCAAAGGGACTTAAAGGGACCGGTCATGTTGAAAATGGTATCTGATCTGCAAGCTGGATGTTATAGAGTAGGAGGAGCTGAACATATTGATGCCCATATTGTGGGAAAAGTTTCTTAAAAGCTTGCATTTTCTTAAATGAAATCCCTTGTGCTTGTATGCACATGAGTCCGGTGGGCGGTGCTAATCAGTATTTGACAGTCATCCCTCTGTCTGAGCATGCAGATATAGCTGTCAATCATAGATTAGGACCACCCAAGGGGCACCAGAGATTTCAATAACTTAAATACAGGTTAAAAAGGATCTTTTCCAGCAAACCTATATATAATCGTGCGCCGCCTCTCCTTCTCTTTACAGATTGGACTGCATGTACAGCGGGACATGATCCCTTTAATTACCACTCATCTTTCTCAGTAACCTGAACAACATACGCCACTCACATATAAAAAAGTGCGTTTCTTAAAGCAGAAATGTGCGCAATGCAAGTCTTAATGAATCGGAGCCCCATCGTATCGTCTGCACCTCCCCTTATTCCAATGATGGCTGGTGGTGTTCCTGTAGAGGGGTCCACTGGGCCATAGGCAGCAGCTGGCCTAACCAGACTCTACTGGAATAGATGTCTAAATATCTAATAATGGTAAAAAGAGATAATTGCTGTTTTTTTATAGTTGACAGGTGTTTTAAAAGAGGCCGTGCACACTGCTACCGACATGGAAACAAACTCTGTTTCTGTGGAGAGAGTGAAGGAGTATTGTGATGTGGAGCCAGAGGTAAGGACCTGTATGAGCGAGGGGCATATAGTATTATAAATATGTAGCTGGACTAGTCACAGCACTTACTATCCATACTGTATGTATTAAAGTAACACTCCAGACTTAATGCCTTTTTGACATATGACATATATTTTTGTTATATGTTGCGTCCCTGCCTTTGATGCGGGCTCACATGCTGAGCCTGCATCTTTCCCCACACATGACAGCTGATTTAATCAGCCGTAATGTGCCTTTAACAGCCATGGGTGGATCGGTGCTCTGCCACGGCTGTTAACCTGTTAAATCCTGCTTTCAGATATTGACAGTGGGATTTAACACGCGCTGACAGGGGCGCGTATCGATCCACGCTCCAGTGACGTGATCGTGGGGTGCTGATGGGTTCTCATGACAGCAAAAGGTCTGCTGATGACCCCCATGCCTCTCTACCCCTTCCAGGTTTACTATTTTCTGCCCCCAAGTTCCTCTACCTACACAACAACCCAGTACAGTAGCGCAGTCCAGTAAGTGAGAGTCCTTTCCTGAACCCATGGTTATTCATCCTCCTTTGCCTTAGGGGAACTAATTTGCCACTATGGTCGTTCCTTAACTTCTCTGCTTGCTGATGCCTTGGGGTACTCTCTCCGTCTCAAGTTCACTATTCCGTCTTGGCCCCTTACCTCTCTCTCTGGCAAACCTGGGGCCGCGCTGCTTGACATCCTGTCCCTGGACCTGTCCCTGGACCACCACTCTGTCGTCCTGTCACTTTCTCTCTCACTACCCACTGAGTCGGTCTCCACTCAAATCAGGGCCACTCGCGTCACGCGGCTCTACTGACTAGTCAGACCATAGGTCTGCTTCTGTTGTACGCTGGGCCCTATCTGACTTCTTGACAGGAAACTGTCTTAGTACCTTTATTTTGACCCCTTCCACTCTGGGCTAGTCCCAAACACTAACTCTAACTCTCTACTGTCGATCAAAGTACAACGCCGTCACTAACAACACTTTTCACAATACACATTACAATACGTGTGTCTTCAAGTGGGAATGTGGGCAGTATGTCCATCTCCTTACAGTAAGACTGCAAACACATCCTAATTGATTGTTTTACTGTATTTCTCCTATGTTTTATAGAATACTAGCTGAAGAGCCCGGCGTTGCATGGGCATAGTAAATATCTGTGGTTAGTTATATCACCTCACTTCTCTTATTTTCCCATCACGCCTCTCATTTTCCCCCCTCACATCTCTCATTTTCTCCCTCACACCTCTCATTTTCCCCCTCATTCCTCTCATTCCCCCCTCACTCCTCTCATTCCCCCTTAACACTTGTCATTTCGACCTCACATCTGTCATTTTCTGATCACTACACTATTTTCCCTTACTCCTCTCATTTTGCGCTCACACCTTTTCATTTTCAACTCACACCTCTCATTTTCACCTCACACCTCTCATTTTCAGCTCACACCTCTCATTTTACCCTCAGTATATACATGTTTGTCATCTCCCTTATATATAGTATACACCTGTATGTCATCTCCTGTATATAGTATATACCTGTATGTCATCTCCCCTGTAAATAGTATATACCTGCTGTATGTCATCTCCTCCTGTATATTGTATATACCTATGTCATCTCCTCCTATATATAGTATATACCTGTATGTCATCTCCTGTATATAGTATATTCCTGTATGTCATCTCCCCTGTATATAGTATATACCTGCTGTATGTCTTCTCCTCCTCTATATACCTGTGTCATCTCCTCTTCTATATAGTATATAACTGTATGTCATCTCTTCCTGTATATAGTATATACGTGTGTTATCTCCTCCTGTATATAGTATATACCTATATGTCATCTCCTCCTATATAAAGTATATACCTGTAAGTCATCTCCTCCTGTATATAGTATATACCTGTAAGTCATCTCCTCCTGTATTAGACCTCATTCACACATTATTTGGTCAGTATTTTTACCTCAGTATTTGTAAGCTAAATTGGCAGCCTGATAAATCCCCAGCCAACAGGAAGCCCTCCCCCCTGGCAGTATATATTAGCTCACACATACACATAATAGACAGGTCATGTGACTGACAGCTGCCGTATTTCTTATATGGTACATTTGTTGCTCTTGTAGTTTTTCTGCTTATTAATCAGATTTTTATTTTTGAAGGATAATATCAGACTTGTGTGTGTTTTAGGGCGAGTTTCATATGTCAAGTTGTATGTGTTGAGTTGCATGTGGCGACATGCATGCAGCGACTTTTGTGAGATGAGTTTTGTGTGGCGACATGCGTGTAGCAACTTTTTGTGTCGAGTTGCATGTGACAGGTTAGTGTAGCAAGTTGTGTGCAGCAAGTTTTGCGCATGGCGAGTTTTGCACGTGGCGAGTTTTATGCGTGGTGCGTTTTGAGTATGTGCAAGTTTTGTGTGAAGCAACTTTTGCATGTGTTGCAGCTTTTGTACAAGTGGCAATTTTTCCGCGTGTGCAAGTTTTGTGTGTGGCAAGTTTTCCGTGAGGTGAGTTCTGCACGTGTGGCGAGTTTTGCGTGAGCTTAGTTTTGCATGTGGCGAGTTTTGAACGTGGCGAGTTTTGAGCGGCGACTTTTGTGTTTCGACTTTTATGTGGCGAGGTTGGTGTATGTGTGGTGAAATGTGTGCTGAGGGTGGTATGTGTGTTCAAGCACGTGGTAGTGTGTGGCGCATTTTGTGTGTGTGTTCATATCCCCGTGTGTGGTGAGTATCCCATGTCGGGGCCCCCCCCCTAGCAACTGTACGGTATATACTCTTTGGCGCCATCGCTCTCATTCTCTAAGTCTCCCTTGTTCACATCTGGGAGATGTCAATTTGCTTCCAACACTTTTCCTTTCACTTTTTCCCCATTATGTAGATATGAGCAAAATTGTTTGGTGAATTGGAATGCGTGGGGCTAAAATTTCGCCTCACAACATAGCCTATGACGCTCTCGGGGTCCAGACGTGTGACTGTGCAAAATTTTGTGGCTGTAGCTGCGACGGTGCATATGCCAATCCCGGACACACACACACACACACACACACACACACACACACACACACACGCGCGCGCACACGCCCACGCACATTCAGCTTTACATATTAGATTGTCTCCTTAGGCTCCATGGACATCAGAACATGATTCAGCACCATCAGAATGGCCACACTCTGGTAAAATAGAATTTCAGAATTACGGCCTGAGGTATAGGAAAGACCTAGAACTGGCTTTAAAGAAAGTCACTGCGTCTATTGAACCTGGAGAAAAGGTTGGTGTATTTTTTTTTCTGTTCAGGAAATCCTTAGAGCATTGCCTGTCTGAGAATCTGAGTTGGGATAAAGCTAATTTTTGTCCTATAAGAAATGGGAATATAAAAGATGTGAACAGATAATATAGCATTATAATATAAATTCTGCTTCAGTCTTTAATTTTTAGTCCTTTGAATGTTGCGTCCATTGTCAGGTAAAGGGGAATGGTCAGAGGACATCATGAGAAACATCACTGCTGTCTTCAGTGACTAATTGCATCACCATGGACAAAGCGCCACTCAGGTCCAATTCATAGGCTATGTTCACATGCTTCATTTTTTTGCTACGTTTCTATGCAGGAAAAGCTATGAGATTTCAAAAATCTGATGTATACGCTTGTTTTTTTCCTGATTAAATTTGAAAATTGCAACGTTTCTGAAAACGCTTTTGAGTCAATTTTTCACCCATAGAAAGCTATGAGAAAGTAAAAAAAAAAATTGCTGCAAAAACGCAACAATGTTTTTCGCGGCATTTTCTCTGCCTTTATAAAACATTTTAAGTGAATAAAACTAACTTTAACATGTACTGTAAAGAAAGCACACGTTCCCATCACCAGTCGTAAGGATTCTTGCATACCGATGGGGAACACTCAACGATTTCAAATACTAGGCTCTAAAGTGCCCCATTGGAATCAATCCACGCATGCACGGTGCCATTGCTCCTGGGACTGTCAGTGGCTACCAAGTACAGCGCTCTTGGGATGATTGGGGGTCCCAGCGGTCTTTTGGATAGGGGATAAGTCACATTGTTGCATCACTGCTTTATTGTTTTAATTCATTTTGATCAGACTGTCTGATGCTGGTATCTGACGTGATTGGAGTTTTTCCTGGTTAATATGGTTGTCCAGCCTAAAACGACAAGTCTGCAGTCACTCTATGGGACTGCAGACTTGGGAATCCTCACATCGCGCTCACTTCAAACTGCGAGGATTCTCCTGTGATTGCTCCGGGATCGGCGGTCATGTGACTGCAGGTAACCAATATCCATACTCCCGATCATCATTCGACTGGATGGGTGCGGCCTCACTCAATGCAGCTGTATTAAGCTAGGCCGGAAACAGTCTAGTCGGATTGTGGCCAGGAGTATGCATATGATATTCCTAGGCTTACATGACCACTGTTCTCTGCGCTGGTTCCTGGAGAATCGTCACAGTTTGCAGTGCACGCCATGTGAGGATTCCCACGTCTGCAGTCAATGCAGTAAATATGAAGAAAATACCATGACACTTCCAATTGACAAACACCCTCAGCACTTACATGTCTGTCCCTCCGTGATGGCCGTGAACAAGGTATGATAGACCGAAACGTTGGCCCATCTGCACAGACTGCTGGTATGCAATAAATTCATTCTTTATCACTTGCAACTGGAATTGCAATGATATTTTCTTCATGTTTTCTTCATAGTTACTACCCATTCTACCATGGAGCACCTGCTTATACAGTGGGGCAAAAAAGTATTTAGTCAGTCAGCAATAGTGCAAGTTCCACCACTTAAAAAGATGAGAGGCGTCTGTAATTTACATCATAGGTAGACCTCAACTATGGGAGACAAACTGAGAAAAAAAAATCCAGAAAATCACATTGTCTGTTTTTTTAACATTTTATTTGCATATTATGGTGGAAAATAAGTATTTGGTCAGAAACAAAATTTCATCTCAATACTTTGTAATATATCCTTTGTTGGCAATGACCGAGGTCAAACGTTTTCTGTAAGTCTTCACAAGGTTGCCACACACTGTTGTTGGTATGTTGGCCCATTCCTCCATGCAGATCTCCTCTAGAGCAGTGATGTTTTTGGCTTTTCGCTTGGCAACACGGACTTTCAACTCCCTCCAAAGGTTTTCTATAGGGTTGAGATCTGGAGACTTGTAATGACCAGAGGTCCGAATAAGATCCAGTGAGTCACAAACCAAGACCAAGGCAGAAATCTCCAACGGTATTTACTCAAAGGCAAATTAATCAAGGTAATATGGAGAATATTAAGGCAGATGCACCCCAAAGATACACTAATTCAGCAGCAGCTGAAATCACTGTGCCACTCCAAGGTCTCCTGAGAACTGTGTACTACAACAGACTAGTAAGAAATTTACCTAACAGGCAACTAAAAACAGGAACAAGTGTAAATTGAATGTAGTGTTATTAAGGGAGCCCCTGGAATGGCACATTGAGTATAACTTACACAACTCTAATATAAGATACACCTCTAAAGTAACAATTTAACACTCTGAGCAGAGATACCCGGGTATCTATAACTATGGTACCGTATCCTGAGATGGATTTCCTCTCAGGCAGGAATCCGCACAGGCTGCAGCCAGTTCATATTTTCAGCGCCAATAAGTTACAGCAAACTCCTCTTGTCTTGTCGGCCGATGCCGAGCCCAAACGCCGGGGACTTAGTTAGTGGTCTCACGATGTAGTCTCTGCTTCTGTAGCTCCTAGGAATGCTTCCACGACAATCCGTCCGTCTCTGTATCAGCAGTCTGTCCAGACTTGTTCCTCCACTCAATGCACAGGGAATCCACAGACTTCCAAATACGTACTGGGTTCTTAGCAAAGTCTCCGTCTTTACTTAGATAAAGGGTTAACTCCTCTCCAGGAAACGTTAGCAACACAAGTCTCTCACAGAGTTAAACAAAAGGTTAGCTCTTCTCCAGGGGAACGTTAGCAACAAAAAGTCTCTCAAAAGCTTCTTTTCCTCCAAAAACACTTGCAGTAAATCCACACAGTCTCTTTTTAAGATCTCACAGCAGCTTCTCCTTTTCTTCCCGCCTTTTCTCTCTCAGCTCTCACTTCTCACTTTCACTTTACACTCGAGACACTAGACCCCACCCCGCAGCACACATTGTCTCTGGGAGGTCTGTCCTCTGCTGCAACAGGCAAAAACCACAGGGTCCTAGTGCCCTCTCAGTGGGACTACAGTTCACCCTCTTACATGCCACCCCACTAGAGGTTGGCGTCCTCGACATACCTTCCCACTCAAATTCATCTTGAGCATATCGCTGAGGCGGTATTCCTGCCGTAGATCGCGTAGTTCTCCTGAGTCCTACATCAACAGGTGCGACCTTAGAGGGAGCTAGAGTCTCTTCCGTGGTCGTGTTAGTGGCCGTAAGTGGAGTTGTCTCCTCCTGCGGCTCGATGTCCTGTGATACAGCGTCAGGACCAAGCAGTTGACCTGATGCACTCTCCTCAACAACATCCTCCATATCCCCAACATTCTCATCACCCGAGGCCAGATCGGTCACAGGGGGCAAATAAGCAGGCGCAGGAGTAAACACACCATCAAACTCAAGATCATTCAGAGCTTCCGCCCCTTGGAACATGGCCTCTGGCTCTAGGGGAGTAGGCGCCGAATCTTCAAACCAGCACCGTTGTAACATGTTACGATGCAAATTACGGGTTGGCCCCCCTGTCCCCACCGGTTTGACCTCGTACACTGGAATCTCAGGGTTCACCTGTTTTTTTATCAGATACGGTATCGCCTCCCATCGGTCACTCAGCTTTCCTGACCGTCGTTTTGTCCTCACCAACACTCTGTCCCCCGGAGAGAACAGCTCTGTTTGTACAGGTCGCGTGTCCTTATGGACCACCTGTCGAAGGCGGTCGCCCACCACCTGATGCACCACCCTCAACCGCCGCCGATGCTCTCGTACCCACTCGGATGCAGTCCGAAGGGGGGCGGAGGAGGGATCTGGCATGTTCAAATCCTCAATGTCTCGGCCAGGTCTACCAAACATCAACATGTGTGGTGAGTAACCAGTAGTACTGTGCACCCTGTTATTGTAAGCCCACATCAATTCGGGGAGATACTCAGGCCAGCATGTCTGTTGCTGACTCTCTAAGGACCTCAACATTTGCAACAGGGTCCGATTAAAACGCTCACACGCCCCGTTACCCTGAGGGTGGTAAGGCGTTGTTCTCGACTGCTCGATACCATAGAGCTGGTGCAACTCTTTCATCAGCGTCCCCTGAAAGCAGGCCTCTTGATCTGAATGTATTCTCTGCGGACACCCGAACACTTGGAAGAAATGTCGGCACACTGCCTCAGCCGCCGACTTGGCCGTCTGATCTCTTGTCGGCACCGCTACAGCATACTTGGTAAAGTGATCTGTCATCACCAGGCAATAGGAGTACCCTGACGTAGAGTACCCTATCAACACGTAGTCAATCATGAGTAGCTCCAGTGGAGCTGAAGTCTTAATAGACTGTGTGGGAGCCCGCTGCTCAGGGCTTTTGTTGAGCCCACAAATTCGGCACTGCCGACATGCGTCGGCCACCATCCCTCCCAACTCAGGGCAGTAGAGGACTCGCTGCAACCACTGAAGTGTCTTTTCACTTCCAAAATGGGCCCCCTTCTCATGCGCCTCACGAGCGACCACCGGCCCCATCCCCACAGGAATTATCAGTTGGTACCGATGCTGCAGCTCCGATGGCAGGTACACCTTACGATACAAAAGACCTTGCTCCGCACACAATTTATCCCATTGTCGAAGGAGTTTCATTCCTTCCATGGACAACTGAGCCTTGTCCTCTGCACTGGGCCAGGCCTTGTTTTGTACCCAACGGCGCACAAGTGCAATGTCCGGACACTCATCCTGGACTCTTGTCCAATCTGAGGGTGTTTTACCCAGTACACAGGGCATCCCGGTGGCCACCCCACTTGAGTGTACCACACTTTGGAAGATAGGTATCTGCCCCAAAGCTGGAGTTTCAGTGTCCTCAAGTTGTTCGTCAACATCTTCCCCGGATGACCCAAGGGGCACCCTTGACAATGCATCTGCATTGCCGTTCTCTCGACCAGAGCGAAATTTAATGCGGTAATTGAACTTGGCCAGTCTGGCGACCCACCGCTGCTCCAACGCCCCCAGTTTTGCATTCTCTAAGTGAGCTAGCGGGTTGTTATCTGTCATGACTAGCACCTCAGCTCCTGTTAGATACTCGGCGAAGCGTTCTGTCATTGCCCACACCAGGGCCAGCAATTCCAGCCGGAATGAGCTGTAGTTAGCCGGATTTCGCTCGGAGTCTCTTAAAGATCTGCTGCCATAAGAAATCACTCGTTCTCGGCCGTCCTGCACCTGTGCTAGTACTGCCCCCAACCCATGAAGACTACCATCGGTATACAACAAAAAAGGGGTGTCAAACCGGGCGTAGGCCAGCAATGGGGCACTCGTTAGGGCGGTTTTCACTCCATCAAATGCCTTTTTCTGTAGGGGCCCCCATGGAATGGGGCGATTTCGAGGACCCAGCGCTGTCCCTCTCAAAAGTTCATTCAAGGGACTCACCACTTGTGAGAATTTAGGCACAAACCGCCGATAGTATCCTGCTAGGCCCAGGAAGGCCCGCACTTCTCGCAGGTCACAAGGAGGTGGCCACTCTTGTACTGCCTTAATCTTACTGGCTAAAGGTAGTACCCCGTCCGGGGTCACCAGATGCCCCAAATATTCAATCTGGTTTCGTAACAGTTGACATTTTTTTGGCTTTATTTTCAGGCCGTAGCTCTTGAGCCGCCGGAGAACTTGACGCAGCTTCTCCAGATGATCTTCAAATGAGGTTCCGAACACCACAATGTCGTCTAGATATATCAGGACTGATTCAAAATTTAGATCGCCCAAGCAATGTTCCATCAGGCGTTGGAAGGTTCCTGGGGCGGTAGCGAGGCCAAAGGGCATCCGGTTGAACTCAAAGAGCCCCATTGGCAAGACAAACGCCGTCTTGGCCCGATCTTTTTCAGCCATTGGGACCTGCCAGTACCCGCTTGCCAAATCCAACGTTGAGAAATACTTGGCCCGACCCAGGGCCGACAGGGATTCTTCAATACGGGGTAAAGGATATGCGTCCCGTACGGTGTGGGCATTCAATTTCCGATAGTCCACACAAAATCGGAGTGTCCCATCCTTCTTGCGGACCAAGACTACAGGGGCCGCCCAGGGACTCCGGCTCTCTCGGATCACTTGGTTGTCCAGCATACTGGCCACCATGCTCTTCACCTCTTGATAGAGCGCCGGAGGAATTTGACGATATCTTTCTCTAATGGGTGGAGTATCCCCCGTTGGAATCTCATGCTCAATCGTCTGGGTACACCCAAAGTCCTCTCCATGTCGGGAAAATGTCTCTTGATGTTCCCACAAAACTCTCTCCAACCGCTCCAACTGCACGGGGGTCAGCTTCTCCCGATCCACTCCCATCTGCTCCATGATCACATGAACATTCCATTCCTCCGTAGGAGGTTCAGTCCGGCCTACCTCGACCGCGAATGTCCAGGATGACTGTTGGTCTGGTCGCAATTCGAACCCTGCATTTTCCGGCACCTTCTCTGCCGGCACGAACAGTTCAGCCAGTATGGTCCCAGCGGGAATTGCAACAGCTTCATCTAAAACATTGATGCATCGGACCGGCACTCGTCCATTCTTCACAATCGCCAAAGACCGGGCCACATGTACCTTGGCAAATGAGGAACCCTCTCGGGCGGGCTCAAGTAGCACTTCAAGCCCATTCAATCTCTGTGCAGCTCCCACAGGCAGCATTAAGAGTTCCTCTTGTCTGGGTCCCAGCAGGATCGGGGCCCTCGAAGTCACTCGGACCCGGCCCACCCGGCCACCTGGGACCGCACTTTTCAGCAAGTCGCAACTCAGCACTAGACGGTGTAGAATTCTCTGTGTGGGTCGGTGTCTTGTCGCACGGGCCCAGTATCGGGGTCCTTCACTGGCATACATCTGGTGATTCAAATCTCGCAGCACGTTCATTCCGAGCGTCACTTCCATCCCTCTTCTAGGGGGGTGATCCACCAGTACTACCCCTTTCTGCCCCAGCTCTTGACCAAACATTTTTAGTTGCATCCACACGATCCCTTTGACTGACAATTGACCATTATTTGCAGCGGTCAGTCGTATCACTCGGCCATCCTCTGGAATCACTAGTCGACTGAAGTATCTCTCATATACTTCTAGAGGCATTATAGTACATTCGGATCCCGTGTCAACTAAGCACCTCATCTTCCGCCCTTCAAACTCTGCTTCTATCACTGGACTACATGCAAACAAATCTTGTTCATTCCGTCGAGGGCTTTGTGTGGGTGGGGCCGCTGCTGCTTGCCCTCTCATGGCAGCGGCCGGAAGTTTAAAGCCGGCGACGGGGTTTCTGGGGCTGTAAGCACCCGACAGTAACGCGAGATGTGTCCCTGGCGGCCACACTTCCAGCAGGTGATTGTTCCTCGTGGGCGAGGGCTTGACTCATTCTGATAGGACGACCTGGCCATTTGCGGGGTCACCGTTCCAGGGGGTGGGGCAGGAGGTTCCCGTGAGGGGGTAGAGGCGGGATCAACTGTCAGTTGAGACAATTTCAGCTTCAACTCCTTCACCTCAGCACGCAAAGCTTGTACCACGCTTACCAGCCCCTCTCCCCCCGACCCTGATGACACACCTTCCTCCAGCTGGGCACTGTTCACTGACCCCTCGGGAACATAGGCTGATTTCTCTTCCCTTTCCACTGCAGCTCGGTAAATCTGCCAGAAAGATAACTCTGGTGCAACCCGGGCCATTTCCAACAGCTTGTCCCGGAGAAGTCTATGGGCTAAACCGGTGATGAATTGGTCCCGGAGCAAGCGGTCTACCTCCCGGAACGCCCCCATGGCCCCCGGGTCTAGTCGCTGCATCTCATTCAACATCTCTTGTAAAATATTAGAGTACTGCATCAGGGACTCACACTCTCTCTGGGGACGATTAAAGAATAGGGACCGAAGCTGGGCCACACGCGCTCGGCCCCCCAAACTCCCCTCTAACAGTTCCAAAATCTTTTCTAATGTATCCCTCTCTGATTCTGGGCGCACCATCACCATACGCCTAATATCACCCTCCAGTGCATTTAATGCCAGCTCAGCGCGTAACGCGGGGGTCAAATTACACATGCGCAGAATACTCCGGATTCTCTCAGCCCAATCTTGCAACGCCATATTGCGCCCATCGTATTTCGGCATGTGCTGAAGTAGAGCTCCTACAGGCACATACCCTCCCGGAGTCGCAGCGGCTGCCAGGGGAACCCCAACCCCCGAGGAGGATGCGGATACAGCGGGGTCATTTCCACCCTCGCCTCCGTCCATGACAAACACTGGATCCTGCCGACTACGCCAAAAATGTAATGACCAGAGGTCCGAATAAGATCCAGTGAGTCACAAACCAAGACCAAGGCAGAAATCTCCAACGGTATTTACTCAAAGGCAAATTAATCAAGGTAATATGGAGAATATTAAGGCAGATGCACCCCAAAGATACACTAATTCAGCAGCAGCTGAAATCACTGTGCCACTCCAAGGTCTCCTGAGAACTGTGTACTACAACAGACTAGTAAGAAATTTACCTAACAGGCAACTAAAAACAGGAACAAGTGTAAATTGAATGTAGTGTTATTAAGGGAGCCCCTGGAATGGCACATTGAGTATAACTTACACAACTCTAATATAAGATACACCTCTAAAGTAACAATTTAACACTCTGAGCAGAGATACCCGGGTATCTATAACTATGGTACCGTATCCTGAGATGGATTTCCTCTCAGGCAGGAATCCGCACAGGCTGCAGCCAGTTCATATTTTCAGCGCCAATAAGTTACAGCAAACTCCTCTTGTCTTGTCGGCCGATGCCGAGCCCAAACGCCGGGGACTTAGTTAGTGGTCTCACGATGTAGTCTCTGCTTCTGTAGCTCCTAGGAATGCTTCCACGACAATCCGTCCGTCTCTGTATCAGCAGTCTGTCCAGACTTGTTCCTCCACTCAATGCACAGGGAATCCACAGACTTCCAAATACGTACTGGGTTCTTAGCAAAGTCTCCGTCTTTACTTAGATAAAGGGTTAACTCCTCTCCAGGAAACGTTAGCAACACAAGTCTCTCACAGAGTTAAACAAAAGGTTAGCTCTTCTCCAGGGGAACGTTAGCAACAAAAAGTCTCTCAAAAGCTTCTTTTCCTCCAAAAACACTTGCAGTAAATCCACACAGTCTCTTTTTAAGATCTCACAGCAGCTTCTCCTTTTCTTCCCGCCTTTTCTCTCTCAGCTCTCACTTCTCACTTTCACTTTACACTCGAGACACTAGACCCCACCCCGCAGCACACATTGTCTCTGGGAGGTCTGTCCTCTGCTGCAACAGGCAAAAACCACAGGGTCCTAGTGCCCTCTCAGTGGGACTACAGTTCACCCTCTTACAGACTGGCTAGGCCACTCCAGGACCTTGAAATGCTTCTTACGAAGCCACTCCTTCGTTGCCCTGGCGGTGTGCTTTGGATCATTGTCATGTTGAAAGACCCAGCCACGTTTCATCTTCAATGCCCTTGCTGATGGAAGGAGGTTTGCACTCAAAATCTCACGATACATGGCCCCATTCATTCTTTCATGTACCCGGATCAGTCGTCCTGGCCCCTTTGCAGAGAAACAGCCCCAAAGCATGATGTTTCCACCACCATGCTTTACAGTAGGTGTGGTGTTTGATGGATGCAACTCAGTATTCTTTTTCCTCCAAACACGACAAGTTGTGTTTCTACCAAACAGTTCCAGTTTGGTTTCATCAGACCATAGGACATTCTCCCAAAACTCCTCTGGATCATCCAAATGCTCTCTAGCAAACTTCAGACGGGCCCGGACATGTACTGGCTTAAGCAGTGGGACACGTCTGGCACTGCAGGATCTGAGTCCATGGTGGCGTAGTGTGTTACTTATGGTAGGCCTTGTTACATTGGTCCCAGCTCTCTGCAGTTCATTCACTAGTTCCCCCGCGTGGTTCTGGGATTTTTGCTCACCGTTCTTGTGATCATTCTGACCCCACGGGGTGGGATTTTGCGTGGAGCCCCAGATCGAGGGAGATTATCAGTGGTCTTGTATGTCTTCCATTTTCTAATTATTGCTCCCACTGTTGATTTCTTCACTCCAAGCTGGTTGGCTATTGCAGATTCAGTCTTCCCAGCCTGGTGCAGGGCTACAATTTTGTTTCTGGTGTCCTTTGACAGCTCTTTGGTCTTCACCATAGTGGAGTTTGGAGTCAGACTGTTTGAGGGTGTGCACAGGTGTCTTTTTATACTGATAACAAGTTTAAACAGGTGCCATTACTACAGGTAATGAGTGGAGGAAAGAGGAGACTCTTAAAGAAGAAGTTACAGGTCTGTGAGAGCCAGAAATCTTGATTGTTTGTTTCTGACAAAATACTTATTTTCCACCATAATATGCAAAAAAAAATGTTAAAAAAACAGACAATGTGATTTTCTGGATTTTTTTTTCTCAGTTTGTCTCCCATAGTTGAGGTCTACCTATGATGTAAATTACAGACGCCTCTCATCTTTTTAAGTGGTGGAACTTGCACTATTGCTGACTGACTAAATACTTTTTTCCCCACTGTATCTACCACTGAGTGTCTACAATACTTACCTGTTAGAGTGAATCCAGACTCGTAGTATTAAGACTGAACAACCCCTTTAATTTTTAAAGGCTTTATTGTTACTGCAAAAGTTCTTAAAGGGAACCTATCGCCCCCAAAATCGACGATGAGCTGAGCCCACCAGCATCAGGGTCTTATCGACAGCATTCTGGAATGCTGTCGATAAGCCCCCGATGTATCCTGAAAGATAGGAAAAAGAGGTTAGATTATACTCACCCAGGGGGCGATCCCGCGGCGGTGGGCGTCACGGTCTGGGGCCTCCCATCTTCTTACGATGACGTCCTCTTCTTATCTTCACGCTGCTGCTTCGGCGCAGGCGTACTGTGTCTGCCCTGTTGAGGGCAAAGTACTGCAATGCGCAGGCGCCGTGCCTCTCTGACCTTTCCCGGCGCCTGCGCACTGCAGCGCTTTGCTCTCCCCTCAACAGGGCTGACAAAGTACGCCTGCACCGGAGCCGCAGCGTGAAGACAAGAAGAGGATGTCATCGTATGAAGATGGGAGGCCCCGGACCGGACCGCGACGCCCATTGGATCGGACTGCCCCCCAGGTGAGTATAATCTAACCTATTTTTCTCATCTTTCAGGATACATCCGGGGCTTATCTACAGCATTACAGAATGCTGTAGATAAGTCCCTGATGATGGTGGGCTTAGCTCATCGTCAATTTTGGGGGCGACAGGTTCCCTTTGAAGGTTTGTCCAGGACTGAATAATTAATGGCCTGCCCATTGGCTAGATCTTCAATGTGAGATTGGTGGAGCGATATAGGGAGACATAGTGCTGCCAATACTGATTACAGCTGATCGGTTTGTTTGCCGGTTTTCAGACCCCCCACTGATCTCATATTAATGACCCACTCAAACTATTCCATTAAAACTATCATGCCATTTTTGAGATAAATTGCTATTGGCTGCTCCAATTATTCTCTATGGGACTACTGAGTGATTCCCTTGGTTTCTTTAAGCACCCCCTAAACAGAATGAATGGAGGGGCAGACTGCTGCCCCGATATAAAGGAGAAAAAAGTGAACGCAATCGGCACCCCATATGGGTGGTTGTACCATCACCGAACTGTAAGTTATCACAAAAGAATCCCTTTAAGGGCATTTGCGGAATTATGAAAATCTCCTTAATTGGTAAAAACCATGATGACACAACAATTTTATTTTTCTATAAGAGTGATTTTAGTAATCTGATAATGTGTACATACCCTTACAGCTAATAACCACTCTTCACTCAATACATTACTGGTAGAAAAGTAAAGCTGACCACAGACATTGTTGGTAATAGTAGCCTCATGACTTCTGTTCTTGTTGTGTATGGACAGGTTGGCATCGTAGGGAGAACTGGAGCTGGGAAGTCCTCTCTTACCTTGGGTTTGTTCAGAATTTTAGAGCCTGCAACTGGGACAATTCACATCGATGGAATAGACGTATCAAAGCTAGGCCTTCATGAACTGAGATCTAAGATCACAATCATCCCACAGGTAAAGCCAAATTGGTTTTACATTTTTTGTATGCACATTTATTTATTTTTTTATTCAGTTTTTAGGACTCAAATTATTATTAATAAATCTACATTTTATAGTTGAATAATGCAATCTGTTCTGAACCTAATATGTCCGTTTTACCTTATATAGGATCCAGTTTTATTCTTTGGGTCCCTGAGAATGAATCTTGATCCATTTGATAATTATTCAGATGAGGATATTTGGACAGCCCTAGAATTGGCTCACTTGAAAAGTTTTGCATCATCCTTACCGGATAGCCTTAATCACATGTGTTCTGAAGGAGGAGAAAATCTGAGGTAGGGTTATAAAACGCATATGTTGCATACGGTCATATGTTGTAGAATTTGTAAAAATGGTGATGGTCTCCCAGTGTGCTGCCAAGTTTTCAATGTGTGCTTTGTAAGTAGGCTGTGTTCTATTGTGATGATGTCATGGATCCTGTTTGAGTGTTAGGCTGTGTTCTGTTCCCATAGAGAAACAATAATGAAGATAGCCATTGAATAGATATTTACTTCTGCCGGGAGATGTCAAAGCTGTAGTCATGAATTATACTATTTGCCCTTTTCTATTGCTAAAAAGTGGCCCCTTTTTATCCTCCAGCGTTGGCCAGCGTCAGCTAGTATGCCTGGCAAGAGCCCTTCTTCGGAAGACAAAAATCCTGGTGTTAGATGAAGCCACTGCTGCCGTGGACCTGGAGACTGATGAACTCATTCAGTCGACCATCAGGGAAGAATTTAAGGATAGTACTGTAATCACGATTGCTCATAGACTCAACACAATCATGGATTATACCCGGTAATCCTTTATTATTTTTGTGTTTGCCATATTACCCTTTAATGTAATTAATATGGCATTAAACCGCAAGTGTTTGTTACCTTGTAGCCAGCTAGTAAAAATTACATTAAGTTCTTACTACAGATATCTAAGGGTTAAAGTTTCTCCTTGTTGAGAGTGACAAGTTGGTGCAAGGAGACTTATAGGCCATGCAGTGATACACTAAAGAATTGGAATATCCATTGCATAGACTATACTAGACTATATTACAAAGTTTTTTATTTTCACATATATTATTGATTTATTGCATGAAAATTAAAACGACAGTTACTCTCTAAGTTTTAATTAACCATATTTGTAGAATGTGAATAAAATCTAATGTCCTATTACATTAATGCGTACCCCAATAGCTCTGCAATTTGTTAAGATATCAGAGCAGATTCTTAGGAACAGCAACGTTCTTAAAATGTTTATTAATAAATTATTTAATTTTTTTTCCCTTCCCTACAGGATAGTTGTCTTTGACAAAGGTGAAATTGTAGAATTTGACACTCCATCAAGACTACTGGAAAATAAAGGACTATTTTACTTTATGGCCAAAGATGCAAATATCATTTAACTATGTAAACCCGATGCACAGTACTGTATATTCACTGGAGGGAAGCAACAATATGCACCATGCCTAACAATGTTTTCTACAAAGCCTCAGCGCCTTAGAGTTGTGTCAAGTAGTTATTGCTGAATATGAAGAACTGCAGGAAAAATATCACGCAAGTAAATTATTACATAATAAGTAATAGGAAACTTGGAGCGAGACTATGCATGGAAAAATAACGCAACTATATTAGTTAAAAAATGAAAAACTTGGCCAAATCCACAAGGAGAAAGTTGACCCCTTAGATCTTCTGTTTCCAAAGCACATACAAATGTGTCCCTTCCTTAAAGGGATTTTCCAGCAACTTAAAATATAGTTACAGTATCTGTATATTGTAGGTTAGATAACTCACTAATATAGTCCTGGTACGATGATTTAGCTACATTTTTAATTTGCTTGGAAACTCTGATAATGTAGCTTTAAATCCGACTTGTCCTGAGATGTATGGCTCAAAATATGAAATAAACCTGAAAAAATGTATTCTTCTGACAGATGCCTGGATGGATGCTATTCGTCAAACATCTGTCATTCTTCAATCTCATATAGCCCCATGTTAAAGGGAATCTTTCACCAGGTTTTTTCTACGTCATCTGTGAGCAGCATAATGTAGGGACAGAGACACTGATTTCAACACTGTATCACTTAGTTTACTGGGTGCAGCAGTTGTCACACAATCAGAGTTTTTAGATGTAGCGAGTAGCAGAGCTCAGAAAGCTAATCCTGCCCACATCACAGCTTTCTGTGTACATACCAAGGAAAGCCAAAAATTGGAGTAACGGTATACCACCAAAAGAGAAGGGTTGAAAATAACATGTATCATTTTTATTAAGAATACATATTAGAAATAACATATACATAATTTGCCAACTATAGCATAGAGGTTTATACAAAGGAAGAAGATGGAAGACGTTCAAGGAAGTGGCACTCCACAAGTGTATTGAGAAACAGCACTATAACACCACAGGAAGGTATAAATGATCATCATAAATGTGATACCCGTAAAAGTCCCCTTCCAGAGAGTGCAAAGCAAGATTGAAGTATGAGCCAGCTAGTGCTTACCCATGTTAGTATCCAGACAGGTGCCCTCCTCACAGCCCCGACGCGCGTTTTACATTTTTTTTTCTGAAAGGGGTTACACTTGTTGAGTGCCACTTCCTTGCACGTCTTTTATCTCCTTCCTTTTTATAAACCTCTATGCTATATTTTCCAAATTATGTACAGTGTATATATTTGTTTTTAATATGTCTTCTTAATAAAAATGATACATTTTATTTTCTAACCAATCTCTTTTGGTGGTATAACGTTACTCCAATTTTTGGTTTTCCTCTGTATGTTTAGGAGTACTCCACCTCTTTGATTTATTGCTTATATTGTAATAGAGGGAGACCGTCGTTAACTATTTGGATATGTTCTCAGCCTGGTTATATATTGTGTGCTTTATGCATTTTGTTTGTCCATGTCTGTGTACAAAGTCTATTGACAGTGAGCTGCTTATCAGAGGAAGGGGCGTGGTCGGACCAGGGATTATATGAGCTGTAGTCCAGATAGTAATAATCTCCTGGTGGTAAAGCATTTATTGTATTGAAACAACAGATAAATGACACATCGCTGAATTCAGGGCTTCTGTCCCTACCTCATGCTGCTTTCAGATTACATAGCAAAAACCTGCTGACATATTCCCTTTACATAAAAGTATTTGTTTACTGTATCCGTTTTTTTTATGAGATGTTTGTGTTGGATGCTATCAATCAGTTATCCCTCACTCATAGGTTCCTTTATTAAAAAAAAATATGTGTTTAACAAATGTTTTTTTACTGGATGGTGTGAGATTGTATTGCATCAGTATCATGATAAACTGTATATTTTTGAAGTGTCACATTTTATAGAGAATATCCCTTGTACTGTTATCAATAGAGTAACCAGCTAAAAGTGGTCACAGAAAATAGTCTTCACATTTTTCTCAGTATAGTGATGCCAAATATATATAATTATTGGTCCTGCCCTGATATAGCCGCGTTAGTAGCCGGGCCGTCATGTGGCCGAAACATCCATAGAAAAGAAACCATTCTGATTGCACCAAATTTGTATCACGTCCCCATACTAGGTGAGGATTACCCATTTTCGTTATTGTATAGTGTCACAGGGATGGAGGAGTGAATATAAAAAAGAATTCAGGAAAAAAAATACTTTTTGTTTTTATTATTTTACATGATAAACTAGGAAAGTGTTCTTAAAACATTTCTTTACTTATTGTACCATTTTTGAGTCTCACTAACGAACAAGCCTCTATAAGACACGGCAATACCTCTGTACTGTACCCTACTAGGCCCTGCGTCTGTCAGCCACTGCTCTGCAGTTACATCATTGGTCATTAAAGGGGTTGTCCAGGTTTGGGATGAAAGTCTGTAGTCACTTAATGTGGCCGACCGGTGTTGGGCGGTAATGTGACCACAATTATGCAATTTCCAGTCATGCGAGGCCACGAATGTCCAGTCGGAATATGACTGCAAATCGCATACTTGTGGTCACATGACTGCCCGCTCTCTTCTCTGGCACCGGTGAGGTTCCAAAGTCTGCAGTCACATAGAGTGACTGCAGACTTTCATTCCAAAACTGGATAACCCGTTTAAGGGTTGATAAAAGTGGTATAACTTGAAAATCCAGTTTTGTGCCAATATATCTGTATTTATCAAGTCCAATATAGTTGTCCTATTTTGGGGTAATGTTCCCATTTTCCAGCAGCCTGTTTCATTTTAAGACCACCACAATACAAGACCAATAAATGAGTTAAAATGGGAACAGACAAAAAAAAATATTGGAATAGTAAAAATAAATATTTCTGAATTAAAGGGATTCTGTCACCCCAAAAATCGTATCTGAGCTAAGCCCACCGGCATCAGGGGCTTATCTACAGCATTCTGTAATGCTGTAGATAAGCCCCCGATGTAACCGGAAAGATGAGAAAAAGAGGTTAGATTATACTCACCCAGGGGCGGTTCTGCTGCGGTCCAGGTCCGGCGCCTCCTATCTTAATTCGATTACATCCTCTTCTTGGCGCGGGGCTCTCTGACCTTTCCCGGTGCCTGCACACTGCAGTACTCAACAGGGCAGACAAAGTACGCCTGCGCCGGAGCCGCTGCAAGGAGACAAGAAAAGGACGTCATCGAATGAAGATACGAGGTGCTGGACACGGATCGCGACGCCTGTCGGACCGGACCGCCCCTGGGTGAGTATGATCTAACCTTTGTTTCTCATCTTTCAGGTTACATCGGGGGCTTATCTACAGAATTACACCTGATGCCAGTGGGCTTAGCTAAAATGCTTAAAATGCTATTTTTGGGGTGACAGGTTCCCTTTAATCTATAGGGCACGTGATGACATTCCCTATATATAAATGTATAGGCTGGTGAGTGGTGAGATATCAAGTAGTAGAGCAACCGACAATCAGACCTTCATTACCTGTTCTTGGGATAAGTGATAAATGTTTTCAATGTTTTCAATACGACTACCCCTTTAATGAAAATGTATTTAGATGGTCTTGATTGTCACTGCACACAGCAGCTTAGTGTTATCAAATCTCCAAATTTCCTATTGGGAATGTGGTGATAAGTTGGATATGCTGTATGTCACGACTCAGCTGTCGGGTGACTCGGGATCAGGGTCTCTTTCCCTGTCCCTAACATTAGGGGTGCCCTAGCTCTCCCTCTTCCCCAGGATACTTCTGAAGGTGAAGATGCCGGGGCCTCCACCCTTGCCTTATCTCCTGAATCCAGAAAAAAACACTGGGGCCTCAATGTGTGAATGCGGCCTTATCATGGCATATAAAGCAATTTATTTTTTTAAATTCTTCCCTTCAGTAGTGGATGCAAAGTATAAAAAAGATTGGAAATGTTACATCTGTGTATTGGATCGGTTCCTTGTAAAGCAAAAGCAAAAAAAAGTATGGTAAAGCAAATTTACCTTAACATTTTGATCGTTAATTTGATGTCATAAATAAGGAAAACCAAATGGGCAATCCTTTCTCAAAATGATAGCGTTCTCTACAGAGCGAGTGCGCAGTGAAAGCAGCATGGGGGTCCTGAGCAGCGAAACTACCGTTATAATGGCTAATATAAAAAGATTATTTAAAGAAGCCCTCCCATCAAAGTTTTTATCCCCTTATATATTGCAGACATATTATATAGCACTATGTACTTACAATTGCTAATTTTTCCCTTCTACCCAGTTAATTTTTCTCTTTTCCATGTCTATGACATCACGTGATTAATAACTGATTAGCTGAATCCTTCTAAGCTCTATGTAAAAACATGAGGTAAATTTTTCCTGTATGAGTCAGGAGTTACTGCAAAAGTTCCTGGCAGGTGGAGGAGCAGAGAAGATGGGTCAGGAGTTGAAAAAGGGAATTATTTATGCAGGGAAAAGAGACTTCCTGTTCCTACATACAGCATAGAGAATTAGCTGGGTAGAAAGGCAAAATTAGCAATTGTAAGTGCACAGTGCTATATAATATGATGAGTGCAATGTATTAAGATGATAAAAACCTTGATGGGAGGAGGAGTGTTTCTTTAAGTGTCTTGGTATTAAAAATGCATTTTTTAATTATCTGTGTGTTCCTTCTTTTCCTTAACTGATTTTATAGTTATGTGCCTTAAAAGAGGGCCTATCCCCAAACATTTTAATAAAAGAAACTTTAACTAGTAGAAAACCTAAATCTTTAAATATAACTAATTAGAAAAATTAATTACCATTGAAGAGACTTTGATCCTTATTTTTATTTACTAGATAACTTTTTTGTTTTAACACATTTGGTGACTGTTCCTCTTTAAATTATGTGCCAAAATGTTTTTAGCGTTAGTTTATTTAAAGGGATCATCCTATAAATAACAAATACATGACCAATGGGAGCCCCTGCAATTGCGAGAATGGAGTTTCAAAGTCCTCTGTATCAATGGAGCATTAGTGAGCATGTGCAACCGCTGCTGCATTCACTGTCTATAGGACTGGCGGTACAGGTGCATTACCCTTCCATTCATACAAGGAAAATTAGGCCCTCGCATTCTCAGGATTAGTGGGAGCCCAGCAGCCAGACCCTCCAGAGATCAGGTATTAATCATCTATGCTGTTTATGGGATAGGTTTCTGCCGCTGCTCACAGATAAATGCATCATGATAAAGTTTTTAGAACCTAATCCAGTTGTCACGCTTACCACAATATGCAATTTTGTCCGTACAAACAACATACACTACACGGGCAATGCTCAACTACCTCTTCAAGTCACAAAACCGTGTAGGTTTTACAATGTTTGAGTGTCATTTCAGGCAACTTGCATGTAAATGGCTTCCGAAATATTTTACATTGTCATTGTTTTTATAAATGTGTATATGTTGGGGTGTAAGGTGGCACGTTGATGAGGTACTTGTGTTTTCAGTCCCGACACGCTACAGGAAAATGGGACCGTGGTTGGGTGTGTGGACTTTAGCTGTTGGGGTGCACGTCCTTCCAGACCGCATGATGCCGGTGACTAAGGATGGCCAGGTCCGGATGTTATAACGTTAAATGAGAGAGACCACCACACAAAAATAAACTGTATTTTACTGAATAATAACACGGGGAGGAGTATGTACAGTGGTTAGTGGGTGCAAATCTTCATGGACGTTTCTCTTAACACACAGAACATCTTCATATGATTTCTCTCTTAGTTAGTTCCTCTGCCTTCACCACCACCCAGCACAGTGCTTCGGGAGTTCCCCATTGTCCCCAATAACAGCATTACAGTCCAATAAGCAAAAGTCATATTTATCAACCCACGGTTCCACATGCTTTTCCCCCTAGAGGAGCTACTTATGCCACTACGGTCATTACTTAGTTCCAAGGCGTCAGCAAGCAGAGAAGCTAACACATGGGGTACACTCTCCATCTCATGTTCCCTGCTCTGATTTGCCCATTGCCTCTTTGTCTTGCGACCACGGGACCGTCCCCCTAGACCTCAGACCCTGACTCCGGAGAATCACTCTCTTTTTTTTTTTTTTCATCTCTACCCTTGATCATGGTATCCATAGCCTTGGTCTCCTCTAACTTCAGTGACACCCTCTTCATATGGCTCTGCTCGCTGGTCAGACCATAGGTCTTCTGCTGCTCGATAGGCCCTATCTGACTTCTGTCAGGAAGCTCCCTTTGTCCCGTCACATTAGCCCCTCCTGTTGTGAATTCTGTTGTCAGGCTCCCTCCTGTGGTCATGAATGGTACTTCGGCTGGTTCTGTCCATGGACTTTCTCTGGTGCCAGTGGGTGTTTCTGAGTTTCCTTCCACAGGTGACGAGGCTGATTCGTTAGTGGGCTGCTCTATTTAACTCCGCTTAGATCTTTGCCCCATGCCAGCTGGCAATGTTGTACTATGGCTCTAGTTCGCTCCTGGATCGTTCTGAGTTCCTGTTGCTCCAGCAGAAGCCAAGTTCCTCTGTGCTATTTTGCTTGTTTGCTATTTTTTCTGTCCAGCTTGCTTTTGTCAATATTGCCTTGCTTGCTGGAAGCTCTGGGACGCAGAGGGGCGCCTCCCGCACCGTGAGTCAGTGCGGAAGGTATTTTTCCCTGCACTCTCTGCGTGGTCTTTTGTAGGTTTTTGTGCTGACCGCAAAGTAACCTTTTCTATCCTCGGTCTGTTCAGTAAGTCGGGCCTCACTTTGCTAAATCTATTTCATCTCTGTGTTTGTATTTTCATCTTTACTCACAGTCATTATATGTGGGGGGCTGCCGTTTCCTTTGGGGAATTTCTCTGAGGCAAGGTAGGCTTTGTTTTTCTATCTTCAGGGCTAGCTAGTTTCTTAGGCTGTGCCGAGTTGCATAGGGAGCGTTAGGCGTAATCCACGGCTATTTCTAGTGTGTTTTGATAGGTTTAGGGATTGCGGTCAGCAGAGTTCCCACGTCCCAGAGCTCGTCCTTATTATCTGTAACTATCTGGTCCATTATTTGTCCAAACCACCGGATCATAACACCCTCCCACTCTGGGCTAGTCCCAACCATTAACTCTGTCCTTCCCCATCAACTATCCAGCGCTGGGCAGAACACAACTTCATCACTAATAACATACATCACTAAACACATTGCACATAAAAATGCATTTGTAGCAATACATGTTTCTTCATGGGGAAACGTGGGCAACACCTCCACAGTCTTACAGGGGCAAGGGGGTTGTAATATTAACCCAAAGTCAAGCAAAAGATAACTTTACAGAAAAATCTTTTTTTGGGTAATTAGAAACTATGATTTTTTTTATATTATGTAAACCTATTGAATATATGTGTACATGTAATACAAAAATGAATAAAATATATCAAATGAAAACAGTATGGATCATTTATTTTTTGGTTGTGATGTTCTTTCTGAAGTGAGTAATTGGAAAGCAATATGTATTTTACTAACGGAATAGTGAATATAGAACTGCATTGAAAAGTACCAGCTGTGTGGATGAAAAATGCAATTTAAAGGGAGAAAAATGTAGCAAAATCACAGCATTTTCACAAAGATATTTGCAAAGCTAAATGCAGCAGTGGAAATCCTATATAAAAATGTGACCTGCGGATCCTGTAAACTGCATATACTGCTTTAGTTGATGGCAAATCGAGCAATCCTTGCTAAAGGGGTTGTCCACTACTGGAACCTCCTGCTTACTCATCTCAGGAACCTAATTTAAATAAAAACTTTGTCCCCATAGCATTGCCAATCCAGGTTTTAATCTTTCTACCCAGGAAAGCCACTATAGGTTTAATTGCAGTAAGTCCGAAATACAGATAATAAATCGATTAGAATGTGACGACCATTGTGGTTGTCCTTGACCTTCTCAATGACCGACAAGGTTACAAACTATTACCTGTTGTGAATTCCACTGTTGTGAATTCCACTCTTGGGCTCCCTCTTGTGGTGTCTAGTGGTATGGCTGCTCCTTGGAGTTAGCTGTCATCAGCTGCCTCCACTTATCTTCTCTTCTGTTCGGCTATTTAGGTCTGGCTCTGTCTTCAGCCAGTGCCACTTGTAAATGGTTTCTGGTTGGATTCACATCTCTTTGGAGTTCCCTGTTATCCTGACCAGTTCAGCTAAGCTAAGTTTTGCTTGCTCTTTTCTGTCCATAGATTGTGGACTTATCCATTCTGTGCTTTCTATGTTTGTCCAGCTTATCAGTGTGAATTTATTCTGTCTTGCTGGAAGCTCTGGGAGGCAGATTTGCCCTCCACACCTTTAGTCAGGTGTGGAGTTTTTTTTGTAAACTCTGCGTGGATTTTTGTAGTGTTTTATACTGACCGCACAGTATTCCATCCTGTCCTATCTATTTAGCTAGACTGGCCTCCTGTGCTCATCCTGATTTCATTCTGTGTATGTCTTTTCCCTCTCCACTCACAGTCATTATTTGTGGGGGGCTTATCTATCCTTTGGGGATTTTCTCTGAGGCAAGATAGTTTTCCTGCTTCTTTCTTTAGGGGTAGTTAGCTCTTAGGCTGTGACGAGATGCCTAGGGAGAGTTAGGAGCATTCCACGGCTACTTCTAGTGTTGTGTTGAGCTTAGGGACTGCGGTCAGTACAGTTACCACGTCCTTCAGAGCTCGTTCCATGTTGCTCCTAGACCACCGTATCATAACAATTACCATCTAATGCCACTGAAATATACACCAGGGAATTGAAATCTACCAGTATATTGAATGAAGGATTGGAGACCAAAGTAATCAATGAAACAGTATATAATTATTTATTGCCTCCACATGGAGTTACTGCAACTTTTTATTGTTTACCGAAGATACAAAAGGGACTTGATCCCTTGAAGGGGGTACCCAATATATCAGGAATTAAGTCTGACACAGAATTGTAGCATTTATCTTGACCAGATGTTAAAACCATTGGTGACAGCCCTGCAGTGGTATATGCGTGACACCCCACATCTGTTGCTTAAATTAGATTGCCACTCCGTAGATCCTGAGTGTTATGATACGGTGGTCTAGGAGCAACATGGAACGAGCTCTGAAGGAAGTGGTAACTGTACTGACCGCAGTCCCTAAGCTAAACACAACACTAGAAGTAGCCGTGGAATGCTCCTAACTCTCCCTAGGCATCTCGTCACAGCCTAAGAGCTAACTACCCCTAAAGATAGAAGAAGGAAAGCTATCTTGCCTCAGAGAAAATCCCCAAAGGATAGATTAGCCCCCCACAAATAATGACTGTGAGTGGAGAGGGAAAAGACATACACAGAATGAAACCAGGATGAGCACAGGAGGCCAGTCTAACTAAATAGATAGGACAGGATGGAATACTGTGCGGTCAGTATAAAACACTACAAAAATCCACGCAGAGTTTACAAAAAACTCCACACCTGACTAAAGGTGTGGAGGGCAAATCTGCCTCCCAGAGCTTCCAGCAAGACAGAATTAATTCTCACTGATAAGCTGGACAAACATAGAAAGCACAGAATGGATAAGCCCACAATCTATGGACAGAAAAGGGCAAGCAAAAACTTAGCTGAACTGGCCAGGATAACAGGGAACTACAAAGATATGTGAATCCAACCAGGAACCATTTACAAGTGGCACTGGCTGAAGATAGAGCCAGACTTAAATAGCCGAGCAGAATAGATAAGTGGAGGCAGCTGATGACAGCTAACTCCAAGGAGCAGCCATACCACTAGAAACCACAAGAGGGAGCCCAAGAGCAGAACTCACAAAAGTGCCACTTACAACCACCGGAGGGAGCCCAAGAGCGGAATTCACAACACCTGAGGCAACATCGACGTGGAAGCTGTGCAATACTTCCCCAGTATGTGAGGATGCCAATATCAAGCCCACAATGAGTTCATTATTGTTGTTGAGATTCTACCACAAGCTCAGGGGCACTGCCATGGGTTGTCTATGTTCGCCCACCTATGCAAACTTGTTCCTGGGCTATTGGGAGGAGACAAGGGTATTTGGGAACAGCATAGATGACCATACCAACAAATTGGACCTATGGACATGATATATTGATGATGTCTTTTTAATCTGGAGAGGTGATGAGGATGAATTTAACAGCTTCATAGCCATACTCAATCTTCATGATATCGGTATGTATTTCACTTGCGTATTGGAGGAGTCCTCTCTGCTGTTCCTGGATATTGTGATCACAAAGAACATGAATGGTGAAATTCTAATACATACATTCAAAAAACCCAGAGCAATGAACTCATTGTTGAGATGGGAAATCAATCGCCCAATACACCTGAAAAGGAGCATTCCAAAAGGGCAGTAGCTCAAAAAAAGGAGGAACTGCACAAACAATTAAACTTATAGGAAACAGGCAAGATACCTGAGGGTCAGGGTTTATCTTGACCACATTGTCAGGACAGCTTATCAAGAAGCAAAGAATAAAACTTGATCAGATTTGCTCAGACCCAAGGTGTCCCCCCCCCCTTCCCGAAGTGGACTGCATGAGAATTTGTAACTACCTTTGATAATGTGGCCCAACAAGGTTGTGAGATTCTTAATAGACATTGGATGGTCCTTCTCATGGATACTGACATTGAAACTAAGTTGACAGATCGTCCGTAGATCACGTATAGAAGGGGTAGGTCCATCAGTGATAGACTGATACACAGTCTATATAAAAGACCTCGAATTCCTACGTGACTGGACAATCATAAGGGCTGTTACAAATGCCCACAACTGTGTAACATGCCAACACCTTAAGACCGGTAGGAGCTTTAGGAGTAATGTTCCAAATAAAGACTAAGAAATCAGACATTTTATTAATTGTTGCACTCAAGGGGTGGTGTACAAAGCCACATGTGAATGCGGTCTAGTGGGTAAAACCATGCGCGAATTCAGACGCAGGGTGGGAGAACATATGGGTGACATCGAACACCAAAGAAAGACACCCCTTCCCAGAGTGCAAGTACCATATATGAGTAACCTCTAGAGTTGGTTGCGTATACCTGGTCACCTGTGTAATGCATGTGTAGTCCTCTTTGCACAGTGGTAAGTGCAGAGATAAATAGGTTGAGTTTCTTTGAATAACACCTTACTAATATGCTGCTATATAAAAATCCTTAATATCATCTGAATGAAGTCTAAGAACACCGTTTAAAGGCACAGTGCACACACCCCTTCTTAGAGTTGATATCCTGCGTCTGTAATACTGTGATAACAGATTCACGAGAGGGCTGGAATCCACCATATTGTTTTTAAGCCAAGTTGTCTCCATCTTTTATTATCGTGTGTTTCTTGATGAGTTGCTCTAATCAGAGAGACTAAAAATGCGTCGAGACGGAGACATCGTGTATTTATAATTGTAATAGATCACACTTGAGGGGGGGGGAATATTTGTTTTTTTCTTTGTTTTTCTTGTCTCTTGTCAATTCCTTACATCATTCTAGGATTTGAAACCCATGAGTGCACCATGTTGTAGTTCATTTAGGTTTTTTATTATATTTAGGATAAAAGTTGTTTTATTATTCCTATCTACAGTATCTATCTATCTATCTATCTATCTATCTATCTATCTATCTATCTATCTATCTATCTATCTATCTATCTATCTATCCATCCACCTACAGCTATTTACCTATCATTTCAATGCTTGTGCTTTTTAAAGTATTGAGTGTGTTAACTTTTATTTTACATGCTATGAAAAAGGTATGTTTTACTGATATCACATAAACCCGCTTTTATCCCCATCTGCTTGGGCAATTTTATTGAGTGATGAAATAACCATTGCTGCTACTTTTAACCTGCGGAATACCAGCTTTTTTTACATGACAGTTTCCCTTTATTTTTTTTATTTTTTTTTAAGTCATGAGTCATGACGGTACACAGAGGACTGGGAAGGGGAGATTGCTGGGTGAGCTTCAGTTTGGGATCTACTGTCAAAGAAGACTCTGTCTTTACTAAACCACTCTGTAAAATTTAAAGGAGGTATCCGGAACTTTACTAAAAGCAAAAAATGTACCTAAGCACTAACAGGCAGGTAATTGCAACTTACCTGCCCGTTGTGCACAGAGCCCTTCTTCCCCCGCAAAGGATAATCACAGACTGCTCCTGCCGGGGATTAAGCTGCCTCTGCAGATGAGACAGGTCAGGACTTCCAACTTTATTCTGATTGACAGCGGCTCCCCCAGTTAGGCAACGGGGACCCAGCTGTCAATAAGCATGACCTCGGAAGATCTGCCCATTGTCAGTGGAGCAGAAAAGAAGCCTCCACTCTGTAGATGTGACGTCTGTAGAGGCAGCTGAATCCCTGGCAGGAGTGGTCTGTGACAAGGAAGAACGGTGCCATGCACAATGGGCAGGTAAGTTGCAATTAGCTGCTTGTTAGTGCTTAGATACGTTTTTTGTTTTTTTTTGTAAAGTCCTGGATATACCCTTTAATAAAAAATGATTCAGAAAAAAAATACTGATTAGCACTCAGATGGCTTCATGTGCCCATGATCGATTTTATCTTTCCTTCTTGGATGATTTTCTGATGACGGGGGTGTTCAAGTCATTCGACTTCTGCATCCAGCCACAGGTCGTCGTGTTTCTTTTTCTGGTGAACAGTGATGGTCCAGAATCTGGGGACTGCTGAATCCAAACGGTGATAGAAGGTGTGCATCATTGATTTAGATATTATTGGTGAGTTCAAGCCCCAGGGCAACACTACATTTAGCCTGGACAACCTCTTTTAAATGAACCCTTACAAAGTTCACATCTGTACATGCTGGTGACTTGTATCAACCCACCCCCAATTAGTATAATAATATCACTCTCCCCAATTTAGAATAACATATTACACTGCAATAATCACACCTGTTTAATAAATAATTATACTCAATGAATAGTTTGCTAAATGAATAAGTCATCAAAATTAATCATACTCTCTTGTTTCATATAATACACCCTGTTCTGAGAAATTACCACCCTCTCCCCAACCAGAAGATCGAGAAAGCAGCTCCCTGCCACTGTGCCACGCTCTGGCAATAGCACTCTGCAACCATTGTGCTGTCAATCTACTGTGCTATTCTTCTACGTATTCAATCTCAGACGCTGCATCCCAGTTATAGAGAATATGCACATGCTAACACATAACACACATGCACACTACACATAACACACATGCACACATGATACACACGTATACACAATTACATTTTTTGTGATGCTTTTGTTCATGCATACGTTTTTTTTATTTTAATTTTTATGTTTTTAATGAAGAAAAAAAATTGTGTGACATTTTACTGATGACCTGTTCACTGTATTGTACAGGTTGTTACAATTACAGGGGTACCAAATATGTCCATGTTATTTCCTGACTTGTGAAATTTAACTTAAAAAAATGCTGAAAAAATGTGATTATTGTAACTGTTTTCATTATTTTTTATAAAAAAAAATCTGACTTATTTTACTGCTAATTACAAATATTTAAAGATGTACAGGTATATATAGATGTACTGTTAAAAAAAGAAGTATCATTTTGTACCAATACAATATGACTGTTCTGCCAATTAGGGTAAAAGACTAGGTTAAATTAATGTTGTCACTTTAATAAACTGTAATAATCTGATAGTCGTGTAATGTGGTAATAGCATAACTGGTGATGTTTAACTGTATTACAATTTATTTTTCTGTAAAGCTGTCAATTGCAGTGTGGGAGAGACCAGTGCATTTTGGGTAAGAAGGTCCTGGTGAAGTAGTCATTTTGTTAGAAGCAGTCTAGCAGACCAGTTGTGTAAAACTGTGTCCTGCATAATGTTATTAAACCTCTATTATCCTGGATAAAGTATATCTGGTAAGAGAACTATCTCTGTTCTGTGGTATTGTATATTCAGCACTGTTGGTAAATCAGATTGTGATTGTTACTTAGTCATGAGTTCACATGTGCAAGATCAATTCAATCTTGCTGTGTGATTTCACTGTTAATTGTAAATGTCATAGTTAAGTGATATTCTAAGCTCAATACTGATAAAAGGTAAATGTATTCTTGTAGTTTTACTACATTCATACATTCCCATTCTATACATCCATCTGTTGACCAATAAACAAGCTAGTCTAAAGAGAACGGTCTGCTTATTTTGGAAGACAGAGAAGGTTTATTCTGTGTCATATTGCAGAGAACGTGTAAGAAGACAGAACAACTGTAAAGAAGAAGAATACCATTTAGATATTTAGGAAGAGAAAATTATTTTATGCTTAATATTACAGCCCGAGGCTTCCATGCTATAGGATGAGAGTTTGAATCCCTGGGAAGACTACACTTCACCAAAAGCAAAGAATTAACTATGTATGATACATATACAGTCCACATGTATGGGTCCACTCTATAGAACACAGGCAGGAATTATTAATGTGCTGCTTTCCCTGAAAGATGGAAGATTCTAAAAACTGCTAAACTTGACCCTACTTATGGCATCCATTTTTAACGGCAACCCATTCTTGAACGATTGAGTCTTATCTGAAAAAATGGATTGCTATATGACATATGGTAAGTGTTTTTCTTTGTTGGGTGAATTGAGCACATGGATCCAGCAAAAAAAAAAAAAACAGAATAGCTTCATTGATTAGTATGGGCTGAGGAAAACCTGTTGTGTGAATAGGGCCTTACTTTTCCTGGAATTGCACGATGTAATTGATCCCCTACCAATAACATTTCTCCTTGTCAATCGGTGGTATCTCTCCATGCTCTGAAAGTTTCAGCTCTTGTATTTTACAGAAAGTTTTCTGTGTATGACTGGATCAAGGGGTTTTTTTTCAATCAGAAATCCTAGAACCAATATTTAAAGGGAACCTGTCACCCCGTTTTTTCAGATTGAGATAAAAATACTGTTAAATAGGGCCTGCGCTGTGCGTTACTATAGTGTATTTTGTGTACCCTTATTCCCCACCTATGCTGCGCAATACATTACCAAAGTCGCCATTTTCGCCTGTCAATCAGGCTGGTCAGGTCAGGTGGGCGTGGTGACATTGCTCTTTTCTTCCCCAGCTTTCCGTTGGTGGCGTAGTGGTGTGCGCATGTCGCAGTGACGATTCCACTGCGCCCACGTGAAGAAGCAGCGCGCGATCTGCGCTATTACCCCCTGTCATCGGTGGGGGCGGCCATCTTCCTGGGGCCGTGCGTGCGCAGATGGAGTGCTCTGCTGCACGGGGCTTCAGGAAAATGGCCGCGGGATGCCGCGCGTGCGCAGAAGAGATCGCGGCGGCCATTTTCCCAAAGCCGAGTTTCCCCGAGAAAGCTGGGGAAGAAAAGAGCGATGTCACCACGCCCACCTGACCTGACCAGCCTGATTGACAGGCGAAAACGGCGACTTTGGTAATGTATTGCGCTGCATAGGTTGGGAATCAGGGTACACAAAATACACTACTGTAACGCACAGCGCAGGCCCTATTTAACAGTATTTATATCTCAATCTGAAAAAACGGGGTGACAGATTCCCTTTAAAAAAAAAAAAAGTGTTTTCATTGAGGCCACATTGACCTTGTGAAAGTGATTGTAGTTATTTTCTGGTCTTTTCTATAAAATAAAGATGTGAAGAGCATAACTAGTGACTAATGAACGAAGAAAAGATATCACACACTAACGTAAGATTATAATAAAATCTCATATTAGAAGTCTTGTGTTCTCATACAGCACATTTACGGTGGACGCATGACTCACAAAAGTTTATTTCTGATGAATAACAATAATTGTGTTCCTGGCAAGAATATTTCTCCTAGAAATACATTTCCTAAGTCTTTATTACTGGTATATTGGCGCATGTTATTAACGATGATACAGAGTTCTTCCTCTGAAGTGGGGCGATTTTTTTGCAATCATACTGATACACATAAGCAGGACAGGGAGAGCCAAATCTTTACCTTCATTTCATTTCTGTGGTGTAATATGGCAAACCCTGAGGTTGGGGAATTAATGTGCATTGATTCTTGATTTATTTGGAAATGCACTGAATCTTAACCAATTTTTTGGCTCTAAATACTGATCAAAATATGTTTTTCTTTGCAGAATATCCGTCATATTATAATAGTACATTGGATTGAAGGGGCTGAATGTCAGGATCAAGCCAAGAAAAGAATGAATCCTTAGGCGGACATGAAGGTTTCTTGCAGCTTCCCTGTTTGGTTGTGAACAGATAAAGAAGATAGTATTTTATTACAGAATGTAGTCTGGAGCCTGCTGAGAGTCTGCAACCTGCTCGAAAAATCATCATACTGCTAACTGTCATAAAGTACCATATTTTTTGGACTATAAGATGCATTTTTTCTTTGGGAAAATGGTAGGGTGTCTTATTGCAGCGCCCCAGAGTCCTGGTTCGTTGCAGTAATGTTATTCTTCCACCAGGGGGAGTGATGTTGCGTCTGAAGGCAATGAAGGAGATCTTCTGTCCAGGTATCACAAGCACTACACACACTTCACACTCCAGTCCGCCAGGGGGAGCCATGCTTTTATCTATTAGGGTACTCCTCACACTTGGGTAAAACTGGTGGGTTGGTTAGGAAGTTAGGCAGACGCTGACTGGAGGGAGAAGGAGATAGTCAGTGAGTCCCGACCGAGTTTGGCAGAGGCTGGTTGGAGTGGGTTCCAGCCAGCTCCAGACTGCGGCCTGTGGAAGAGGAAGGTACACGGAGCTGCGCCTGCCCCACGTGCGGCAGCATCCTAAGAAAGGACACGAAAGGAATTGTGTTGCAGTGAGTGAGCAACGAAGTCATAGCAACAGGAGTGAAACATCAGAGGGAGACCAGCAAGAAGCAAGCTGCCTCTGAAGCGCAGTACCAGTAGCCAGAACACCGAGGGAGTAAAGAGCTCTATGCCGTTACTTCAGAGACTACAGGATAGTTAATTCCACGTTAACTGCCCGACCATTTACCCAGGAGGCAAGGTGGCAACTTGTGGGGGCCGGGGCGTCACTAGGGTCCCTATAAAAAGCCTCAGGCCACCAGTCATACGGGTTTGTCCTATCCGTCAGGGGGACAGAGAGAAGAGACTTAACATCTACAATAGTTGTGAGGACCTTACCGAGTTGCTCAGCAGGGAGGTACTACAACGCCTAGGCGCTAGAGGAAGGCTATTGAATTCCACCTGGATAAGGGGACTCTGGATTTGCTTTCTGACCAGCCGGACTCTGCCTACCCCATGGTCCCTACCCTGCACTATGGATGCTGAAGCCTTCAGTAAAGGTAAAGAGACTGCAACCTTGTGTCCTCGTTATTCACTGCGCCTTGCATCATCTGGATCGCCCCCACATAAGGGCAATGGGGTACTCGGTATTGGGTCCTTCAGTTCCCTCAGCGGGGATGTCACGGTGGCCCGACCCGGACCGTGGCCCTATGAGGGGCGCCCAATAAAAGGCAAAGTTCGTAGCTAACGGAAGTGTTCGTGACGCCACCTATGGTATTCGGTCAGGGTGACCGACGCTGCTTAGGGGTCCGCTAGGGTGATGGAATGGCAGCTAGATGGTATACCTTCCCACAGGTGAAGTATATCCCCAGGGCTTCCCAGAGGTATAGATGTTGATGGTGGATGGTGCAAGGTGCGGTAAATAACGAGGACTCAATGGGTGCAGTCTCTTTACCTTTACTGGAGGCTTCAGCATCCACAGTCCAGAGTGCCGGATAACGGGGTGGGCAGAGTCCGGCCGGTCTGATGGCAATTCCAGAGTCCCCTTATCCAGGTGGAAATCAGTAGCCTTCCCCTTGCGCACAGTAACGTAGTAGGTCCCTACTTGCATTAGCTACCATAAGGTCCTCACTCTTATTACTTCTCTCTCTCTGTCCCCCAGATGGATAGGACATAACCCGTATGACGGTGGTGGCCTGAGGCTATTTTATAGGGACACTAGAGACGCCCCTCCTCCGCGTTGCCAACTTGTCTGCTTAGGTGTTTAGGTCAGACAGCCAACTTGGAATCGACTGCCCTGCCGGTCTCAGAAGTAAAGCGTAGAGTCTATTACTCCCTCGGTGTTTCGGCCACCGGATCTGCGCTCCGATGGAGGCAGCCTGCTTCTAGCTGGTCTCCCACTGTTGTTTCACTCCTGTTGCTATGACTTCTATGCTCACTCACTACGGCACACTTCATTTCTTGTCCTTTCTTAGGAGGCTGCCGCATGGGTTGCAGGCGCAGCTCCGTGTCCTTCTTTCCTCCTGAGCCGCTGATGTTCTTTCTTGTGCCTCTGTCTGCCTGACAGGAATTCCCTGGGCCGAACCCAGTCTGCTTCTCTCCCTCTCCTCCTCCTGGCTCCAACTCCAACTAACTCACTTTCTAACCAACCTACCAGTTGTACCCTTTGTGAGGAGTGGCCTAGTACATAGAACCCTTAGCTCCCCCTGGTGGACCGGCGTGTGAAGTGTGTGTGTGGCTGTGATACCGTGATACCTGGCAGGGTGAACTCCTTTGGTGCCATCAGACGTAACATCACTCCCCCTGGTGGAAGAACGACATTACTGCAACGACCAGGACTCTGGGGCGCTGCACATCCACCATCCACCATCTATACTCTGGGAAGCCCTGGGGACATACTTCACCTGTGGGAAGGTATACCATCTAGCTGCCATAACATCACCCCAGCGGATTCCCTAAGCAGCGTCGGTCACCCTGACCGAATACCACAGGTGGCGTCACGAACATTATCCCTTTAAAGACCTTTCCCCCATTTCATCAATGGACCTCCCGAGGGCCACGGACTGGGTCAGCCACCGTGACATCCCCACTGAGAACCGAAGGACCCGGAGTACCCCATGGCTCACGGGAGCACTCCATTATAGCCTGAATGTAGCTTACCGGGGGGCTTCGGCAGCATCTGCAGGAGTCGGGAAATACTGCGGGACCTGGGCTGGGAGGAGGTGGTGTTCAAAGGTGCAGCGCTGTTGGGGTGATGCTGTGAGTCCCAGGGGCTCCTCCAATGTTTTTTGAAGACCTGGAGCCTACGCACTTCCCTGGTTTCAACACGGTGGATATCAGGAAAATGGCCGCCGGAGGCAGTGCATGCTCAGATTAAGATCACGGCACCAAGATTGGGATGGGACTCACAGCATCATCCCCCAGCATTGCACCTGCATATGCAGCGCCTCAGAGTCCTGGTCATTGCAGTAATGTCGCTCTGCCACTAAGGGGAGTGATGTTATGTCTGATTGCACTAAAGGAGTTCACCTCACCAGGTATCACAGTCACACATTACACTTCACACTCCGGCCACCAGGGGGAGCAAAAGGCTCTATGTATTAGGCCACTCCTCACACTTGGGTAAAACTGGGGGTTGGATAGGAAGTTAGAGAGAAGCAGCCTGGGAGATCTCCAGGGAGGACCTGTCAGGGGTGAGTTTCTGGCAGGTACCTAGCAGAAAGGACAGATCGTTACGGAGCCGCGCCTGCACTACCTTGCGGCGGCATCCTAAGGAAGGACACGAAGCGAAGTATATTGTGGAGAAGTGAGAAACGAGATCACAGCACAAAGGAGATAGAACCAGTAGGAGTCGTGCCTTGAGATCGGCAACATCCTACTGAGGCGCGTGGCCGGAACGCCGAGGAAGTAACAGACTTCAAGCATTACTTCAAACTGCGGCAGGACAGTTGACAGTTGGCTGTCTACCTTAAATCACCTAAGCAGACATAGAGGGCAATTGTGGGAGAGGGGCGTCTCTAGGGTCCCAGAATAACTCCGGGCCTTCCCGTCATACGGGTGCTTCCTAGCCAGATAAACTGGGGGACGAAGAGAGAAAGAACAGATACACGACAGTTGTGAGGACTATCCCGTGGTGCTCAGCAGGGAAGGACTACAACACACAGGCGCTAGTTGGTAGGCACTGATTTCCACCTGCAAAGGGAACTCTAGATGTGCCTTTGGACCGGCCAGTCTCAGCCAGCCCTGTTAGCAGTGCTCTGGATTGCAGATCCCGAAGTCTTCAGTAAAAAGGTAAAGAGACTGCAACCCTGTGTCCTCGTTATTAACTGCGCCTCACATCATCGCCACCTACACTACTGGGAAGCCCTGGGGATATACTTCACCTGTGGGAAGGTATACCATCTAGCTGCCATTACATCACCCCAGCGGACCCCTCAGCAGCGTCGGTCACCCTGACCGAATACCACAGGTGGCGTCACGAACACTTGACAAACTTTCATCACCTTTCATTGGACGCCCCTTAGCAGGGTCACGGACCGGGTCTAGCCACCATGACAACCCCAGGACCGAGACAGAGAGGCCCGGTACCGAGTATCCCCGCGGCCCTGCGTCTGGGGGCACTCCACAAACATCTCCTGTGACCCCCCCTCCATCATCGCCATAGCACCCCCCCACATTGCTGGTAAGCTGAATTTGGACTGTAAGGCCAGAGTCACACTAGAGAGGAATATGGACGTAGGGTTGAGCGACTTTAACTTTTTTAGGGTCGAATCGGGTTTCGTGAAACCCGACTATCTCAAAAGTCGAGTCGAGTGAAATCGGCCGATTATCGCGAAAAGTCTGGGATCGACCGAAACACGAATATCTCTCTCTCTCTCTCTCTCTCAAGGCTGGTGTTACACATTGCAAATCGCTACAGCGCACAAGCGAGAAGATGGCGATAGGCGTGCACGCCCCTAAGACCTAGGTCATCACTCTGCCCACGCTCCTTCATTGGCTGAAAAAATGGCACCAAACGCGTCATGCGAAACGCGACTTTGGCGCGAAGATCGCCGACCGCATGGCCGATCCCACACTAGGGTCGAGTTTCATGAAACCCGACTTTGCCAAAAGTCGGCGACTTTTGAATTTGTACAATCCGCTTCGCTCAAGCCTAGTGGTGAGCACTTTGACCCACCAAGTGCCTCACAGAAGTTTATAACGCAGAGCCGTAAAAATAAAAAAATCATATTTTTTTCACAAAAATGATCTTTTGGTCCCCAATTTTTTATTTTCCCAAGGGTAAGAGAAGAAATTAGACCCCAAAATTGTTGTACAATCTGTCCTGAGTACGCTGATACCCCATATGTGGGGGTAAACCACTGTTTGGGCGTTTGGCAGAGCTCGGAAGGGAAGGAGCACCATTTGACTTTTCAATGCAAAATTGACTGGAATTGAGATGGGACGCCATGTTGCGTTTGGAGAGCCAATGATGTGCCTAAACATTGAAACCCCCGACAAGTGACATCATTTTGGAAAGTAGACCCCCTAAGGAGCTCATCTAGATGTGTTGTGAGAGCTTTGAATCCCCAAGTGTTTCACTACAGTTTATAATGCAGAGCCATGAAATTAAAAATTCTTTTTTTTTCCCACAAAAATTATTTTTTAGCCCCCAGTGTTGTATTTTCCCAAGGGTAACAGGAGAAATTGGACCCCAAAAGTTGTTGTCCAATTTGTCCCGAGTACGCTGATACCCCATATATGGGGGGAAACCACCGTTTAGGCACATGGGAGAGCTCGAAAGGGAAGGAGCGCCATCTGGAATGCAGACTTAGATGGATTGGTCTGCAGGCGTCACATTGCGTTTGCACAGCCCCTAATGTACCTAAACAGTAGAAACCCCCCACAAGTGACCCCATATTGGAAACTGAGGGGGGCGTTTATACCTTTCTGCGTTTGGTAAAATGGATAAAGCAGTGTTATTCTTCAGGTCAGTACGATTACAGCGATACATCATTTATATCATTTTTTATGTTTTGGCGCTTTTATAAGATAAAAACTATTTTATAGAAAAAATAATTATTTTTGCATCGCTTATTCTGAGGACTATAACTTTTTTATTTTTTCGCTGATAATGCTGTATGGTGGCTCGTTTTTTGCGGGACAAGATGACGTTTTCAGCGGTACCATGGTCATTTATATCTATCTTTTCGATCGCGTGTTATTCAACTTTTTGTTCGGCGGTATGATAATAAAGCGTTGTTTTTTGCCACTTTTTTTTTTACGGTGTTCACTGAAGGGGTTAACTAGTGGGACAGTTTTATAGGTCGGGTCGTTATGGACTAAATATGTGCACTTTTATTGTTTTTTATTTAGATAAAGGAATGTATTTATAGGAACAATATATATATTTTTTTTATTATTTATTTAGGTTTTTTTTTTTCTTTTACACATGTAAATTTTTTTTTTTTTTACTTTGCCCCAGGGGGGACATCACAGTAAAGTGACAGATCGCTAATCTGACACTTTGCTGTGCACTGTGTCAGATCAGCGATCTGACGTGCACATCAGGGAGGCTTCCCGGCGCTTGAGCAGGCGCTGTGAAGCCACCTCCCTCCCTGCAGGACCCGGATGCAGCCCCGTGGCCATTTTGGATCTGGGCCTGCAGCAGGGAGGAGGTAAGAGACCCTCGGAGCAACGCGATCACATCGCGTTGCTCCGAGGGTCTCAGGGAAGCACGCAGGGAGCCCCCTCCCTGCGCAATGCTTCCCTATACCGCCGGAACACTGCGATCATGTTTGATCGCAGTGTGCCGGGGGTTAATGTGCCTTGGGTGGTCAGTGACCGCTCCTGGCATATAGTGCCCAATGTCAGCTGCGATAGTCAGCTGACACCCGGCCGCGATCCCCCCGTGAGCGCGGCTGATCGCGCTGGACGTACTATTCTGTCTTTGGGAAGTAGGGCCACCCCACATGGACAGAATAGTACGTTCAATGGTAGAAAGGGGATAAAAGTGAAATATATCCAACCTTTTTAAATTATTTTTCATATTTTATGCCATTAAATATATATTTTTTACATTATTTATTCAATTGTTGAAAACAATTTTTGTTTTTTTGCAAATACCCTTTAACTCTGGCAGGAGCAGAGAGCAAAAGCATCAAGAGCATTGGTAATGATGTGCTGAGAGCAGCTCATAGGGAAGCAACAATAGAGATTAGCGTCAGTAGGGATCGGCAGGAATATTCTTAAATAAGAAAACCACTGTGTTTCTGGTGTATGGGGTCGCACGTCACAAGTCACACAGAGCATTACGTCACGCTACATGGACAGCCTAACACGTCAGTCGCTGTGTTGATGATTGGAACAACTTTTAAGCAGGTAAAGGATCATTATCTCTTAAGTCGATTAAATTTTAAAGAAGAATAAAAAACACAATCCACAACCAGTGCTTTGGTATAAAAATATATATATTTTATTTACAATATTTACAGTATATAAAAATATATATTATTTACAATATTTACAGTGTATAAAAATGTATATCTTATTTACAATATTTACAGTATATAAAATATATATTTTATTTACAGTATATAAAAAATATATATCTTAGTTAAAATATTTACAGTGTATTTAAAATATATGTCTTATTTACAAGGTTGGCAGGATTCTGTTAGGCACAGATGTTATTGGCTGATGATAGGCACAGATGCTATTGGCTGGCTGATGTTAGGCACAGATGTTATTGGCAGGCTGATGTTAGGCACAGATGTTATTGGCAGGCTGATGTTAGGCACAGATGTTATTGGCTGATGTTAGGCACAGATGTTATTGGCTGATGTTAGGCACAGATGTTATTGGCAGGCTGATGTTAGGCACAGATGTTATTGGCAGGCTGATGTTAGGCACAATGTTATTGGCAGGCTGATGTTAGGCACAGATGTTATTGGCAGGCTGATGTTAGGCACAGATGTTATTGGCAGGCTGATGTTAGGCACAGATGTTATTGGCTGATGATAGGCACAGATGTTATTGGCAGGCTGATGTTAGGCACAGATGTTATTGGCAGGCTGATGTTAGGCACAATGTTATTGGCAGGCTGATGTTAGGCACAGATGTTATTGGCAGGCTGATGTTAGGCACAGATGTTATTGGCAGGCTGATGTTAGGCACAGATGTTATTGGCAGGCTGATGTTAGGCACAGATGTTATTGGCTGATGATAGGCACAGATGTTATTGGCAGGCTGATGTTAGGCACAGTGTTATGAACAGGTAATTCAGAACCACAATGGACATTGAAGTTCAGAGCACATAAAGTGACCTGACAATAACCAAAAACAAAGGACGAGCTCTGAGACGTAGGAACTCTGCTGACCGCAATCCCTAATCCTAACACACTACACTAGAGGTAGCCGTGGATTGCGCCTAACGCTCCCTATGCAACTCGGCACAGCCTGAGAAACTAACTAGCCCTGAAGAAAGAAAAATAAGCCTACCTTGCCTCAGAGAAATTCCCCAAAGGAAAAGGCAGCCCCCCACATATAATGACTGTGAGTAAGATGAAAATACAAACACAGAGATGAAATAGATTTAGCAAAGTGAGGCCCGACTTACTGAATAGACCGAGGATAGGAAAGATAGCTTTGCGGTCAACACAAAAACCTACAAACAACCACGCAGAGGGGCAAAAAGACCCTCCGCACCGACTAACGGTACGGAGGTGCTCCCTCTGCGTCTCAGAGCTTCCAGCAAGCAAGAAAAACCAATAAAGCAAGCTGGACAGAAAAAATAGCAAGCAAAAATAACACAAGCAAAACTTAGCTTATGCAGGATAGACAGGCCACAGGAACGATCCAGGAGGAAGCAAGACCAATACTAGAACATAGACTGGAGGCCAGGATGAAAGCACCAGGTGGAGTTAAATAGAGCAGCACCTAACGACTTAACCTCATCACCTGAGGAAGGAAACTCAGAAGCCGCAGTACCACTCTCATCCACCAAAGGAAGCTCAGACAGAACCAGCCGAAATACCACTCTCGACCACAGGAGGGAGCTTGGCCACAGAATTCACAACAGTACCCCCCCCTTGAGGAGGGGTCACCGAACCCTCACCAGAGCCCCCAGGCCGACCAGGATGAGCCACATGAAAGGCACGAACCAGATCGGCAGCATGGACATCAGAGGCAAAGACCCAGGAATTATCTTCCTGACCATAACCTTTCCACTTAACCAGATACTGGAGTTTCCGTCTCGAAACACGAGAATCCAAAATCTTCTCCACTATATACTCCAATTCCCCTTCAACCAAAACCGGAGCAGGAGGATCAATAGATGGAACCACAGGTGCCACGTATCTCCGCAACAATGACCTATGGAACACGTTATGGATGGAAAAAGAAGCTGGAAGAGTCAAACGAAAAGACACAGGATTAAGAACCTCAGAAATCCTATATGGACCAATGAAACGAGGCTTAAATTTAGGAGAGGAAACCTTCATAGGAATATAACGAGATGACAACCAAACCAAATCCCCAACACGAAGTCGGGGACCCACACAGCGCCTGCGGTTAGCGAAACGTTGAGCCTTCTCCTGGGACAAAGTCAGATTGTCCACTACATAAGTCCAAATCTGCTGCAACCTATCCACCACAGTATCCACACCAGGACAGTCCAAAGACTCAACCTGCCCTGAAGAGAAACGAGGGTGGAACCCAGAATTGCAGAAAAACGGCGAAACCAAAGTAGCCGAGCTGGCCCGATTATTAAGGGCGAACTCAGCCAAAGGCAAAAAGGACACCCAATCATCCTGATCAGCAGAAACAAAACATCTCAGATATGTTTCCAAGGTCTGATTGGTTCGTTCAGTCTGGCCATTTGTCTGAGGATGGAAAGCCGAGGAAAAAGACAAAACAATGCCCATCCTAGCACAAAAGGCTCGCCAAAACCTCGAAACAAACTGGGAACCTCTGTCAGAAACGATGTTCTCTGGAATGCCATGTAAACGAACCACATGCTGGAAAAACAACGGCACCAAATCAGAGGAGGAAGGCAATTTAGACAAGGGCACCAAATGGACCATCTTAGAGAAGCGATCACAAACCACCCAAATGACCAACATTCTTTGAGAGACGGGGAGATCCGAAATAAAATCCATAGAGATATGTGTCCAAGGCCTCTTCGGGACCGGCAAGGGCAAAAGCAACCCACTGGCACGAGAACAGCAGGGCTTAGCCCGAGCACAAATCCCACAGGACTGCACAAAAGAACGCACATCCCGCGACAGAGACGGCCACCAAAAGGATCTAGCCACCAAATCTCTAGTACCAAAGATTCCAGGATGACCAGCCAACACCGAACAATGAACCTCAGAGATAACTTTATTCGTCCACCTATCAGGGACAAACAGTTTCTCCGCTGGGCAACGGTCAGGTCTATTAGCCTGAAATTTCTGCAGCACCCGCCGCAAATCAGGGGAGATGGCAGACAAAATTACCCCCTCTTTGAGAATACCCGCCGGCTCAGACAAACCCGGAGAATCGGGCACAAAACTCATAGACAGGGCATCCGCCTTCACATTTTTAGAGCCCGGATGGTACGAAACCACAAAGTCAAAACGGGAGAAAAACAGCGACCAACGAGCCTGTCTAGGATTCAACCGTTTGGCAGACTCGAGATAAGTCAAGTTTTTGTGATCAGTCAAGACCACCACGCGATGCTTAGCTCCTTCAAGCCAATGACGCCACTCCTCGAATGCCCACTTCATGGCTAGCAACTCTCGATTGCCAACATCATAATTTCGCTCAGCAGGCGAAAATTTCCTGGAAAAGAAGGCGCATGGTTTCATCACCGAGCAATCAGAACTTCTCTGCGACAAAACAGCCCCTGCTCCAATTTCGGAAGCATCAACCTCGACCTGGAACGGAAGCGAAACATCTGGTTGGCACAACACAGGGGCAGAAGAAAAATGACTCTTCAACTCCTGAAAAGCTTCCACAGCAGCAGAAGACCAATTGACCACATCAGCACCCTTCTTGGTTAAATCAGTCAACGGTTTAGCAATGCTAGAAAAATTAGCGATGAAGCGACGATAAAAATTAGCAAAGCCCAGGAACTTCTGCAGACTCTTCAGAGATGTTGGCTGAGTCCAATCATAAATGGCCTGAACTTTAACAGGGTCCATCTCGATAGTAGAAGGAGAAAAAATGAACCCCAAAAATGAAATCTTCTGAACACCAAAGAGACACTTTGACCCCTTCACAAACAAAGAATTAGCACGCAGGACCTGGAACACCATTCTGACCTGCTTCACATGAGACTCCCAATCATCCGAGAAGACCAAAATATCATCCAAGTATACAAACAGGAATTTATCCAGGTACTCTCGGAAGATGTCATGCATAAAGGACTGAAACACTGATGGAGCATTAGAAAGTCCGAATGGCATAACCAGGTACTCAAAATGGCCTTAGGGCGTATTAAATGCTGTTTTCCATTCATCGCCCCGTTTGATACGCACAAGATTATACGCACCACGAAGATCTATCTTGGTGAACCAACTAGCCCCCTTAATCCGAGCAAACAAATCAGACAACAGCGGCAAGGGGTACTGAAATTTGACCGTAATTTTATTTAGAAGGCGGTAATCAATACAAGGTCTCAGCGACCCATCCTTCTTGGCCACAAAAAAGAACCCTGCTCCCAATGGCGACGATGACGGGCGAATATGACCCTTCTCCAAAGACTCCTTCATGTAACTCCGCATAGCGGCGTGCTCAGGTACAGATAAATTAAACAGTCGACCCTTAGGAAACTTACTACCAGGAATCAAATCGATAGCACAATCACAATCCCTATGCGGAGGTAGGGCATTGGACTTGGGCTCATCGAATACATCCCGGTAATCAGACAAGAACTCTGGGACCTCAGAAGGGGTGGATGATGAGATAGACAGAAATGGAACATCACCATGTACCCCCTGACAACCCCAGCTGGACACAGACATTGATTTCCTATCTAATACTGGGTTATGGACTTGTAGCAATGGCAACCCCAACATGACCACATCATGCAGATTATGCAACACCAGAAAGCGAATATCCTCCTGGTGCGCAGGAGCCATGCACATGGTCAGCTGGGTCCAATACTGAGGCTTATTCTTGGCCAAAGGCGTAGCATCAATTCCTCTCAATGGAATAGGACACTGCATGGGCTCCAAGACAAACCCACAGCGCCTAGCAAACTCCAAGTCCATCAAATTCAGGGCAGTGCCTGAATCCACAAATGCCATGACAGAATAGGAAGACAAAGAGCAGATCAAAGTAACGGACAAAAGAAATTTCGACTGTACCGTACCAATGGTGGCAGACCTAGTGAACCGCTTAGTGCGCTTAGGACAATCGGAGATAGCATGAGTGGAATCACCACAGTAGAAACACAGCCCATTCTGACGTCTGTGTTCTTGCCTTTCAGCTCTGGTCAAAGTCCTATCGCACTGCATAGGCTCAGGTTCATGCTCAGATAATACCGCCAAATGGTGCACAGATTTACGCTCGCGCAAGCGTCGACCGATCTGAATGGCCAAAGACAGACTCATTCAGACCAGCAGGCATAGGAAATCCCACCATGACATCCTTAAGGGCTTCAGAGAGACCTTTTCTGAAAATAGCTGCCAGCGCACATTCATTCCATTGAGTGAGCACGGACCACTTTCTAAACTTCTGACAATAAATCTCTATCTCATCCTGACCCTGACACAGAGCCAGCAAATTTTTCTCTGCCTGATCCACTGAATTAGGTTCGTCGTACAGCAATCCGAGCGCCAGAAAAAACGCATCAATATTACATAATGCAGGATCTCCTGGCGCAAGGGAAAATGCCCAGTCTTGAGGGTCGCCACGTAATAAAGAAATAATGATCTTAACTTGTTGTACTGGGTCACCAGAGGAGCAGGGTTTCAAAGCCAGAAATAGTTTACAATTATTTTTAAAATTCAAAAACTTTGCTCTATCTCCAGAAAATAACTCAGGAATAGGAATCTTAGGTTCTAACATAGGATTCTGAACCACTAAATCTTGAATATTCTGTACATTTATAGCGAGATTATCCATCAAAGAGAACAGACCTTGAATGTCCATGTCCACACCTGTGTTCTGAACCACCCTGATGTAAAGGGGAAAAGAAAGACAGAACACAGTGCAAAGAAAAAAAAATGGTCTCAGAACTTCTCTTTTCCCTCTATTGAGAAGCATTAGTACTTTGGGCCTCCAGTACTGTTATGAACAGGTAATTCAGAACCACAATGGACATTGAAGTTCAGAGCACACAAAGTGACCTGACAATAACCGAAAACAAAGGACGAGCTCTGAGACGTGGGAACTCTGCTGACCGCAATCCCTAATCCTAACACACCACACTAGAGGTAGCCGTGGATTGCGCCTAACGCTCCCTATGCAACTCGGCACAGCCTGAGAAACTAACTAGCCCTGAAAAAAGAAAAATAAGCCTACCTTGCCTCAGAGAAATTCCCCAAAGGAAAAGGCAGCCCCCCACATATAATGACTGGGAGTAAGATGAAAATACAAACACAGAGATTAAATAGATTTAGCAAAGTGAGGCCCGACTTACTGAATAGACCGAGGATAGGAAAGATAGCTTTGCGGTCAACACAAAAACCTACAAACAACCACGCAGAGGGGCAAAAAGACCCTCCGCACCGACTAACGGTACGGAGGTGCTCCCTCTGCGTCTTAGAGCTTCCAGCAAGCAAGAAAAACCAATAAAGCAAGCTGGACAGAAAAAATAGCAAGCAAAAATAACACAAGCAAAACTTAGCTTATGCAGGATAGACAGGCCACAGGAACGATCCAGGAGGAAGCAAGACCAATACTAGAACATAGACTGGAGGCCAGGATCAAAGCACCAGGTGGAGTTAAATAGAGCAGCACCTAACGACTTAACCTCATCACCTGAGGAAGGAAACTCAGAAGCCGCAGTACCACTCTCATCCACCAAAGGAAGCTCATAGACAGAACCAGCCGAAGTACCACTCTCGACCACAGGAGGGAGCTTGGCCACAGAATTCACAACAGCACAGATGTTATTGGCTGATGTTAGGCACAGATGTTATTGGCAGGCTGATGTTAGGCGCAGATGTTATTGGCTGATGTTAAGCACAGATGTTATTGGCTGGCTGATGTTAGGCACAGATGTTATTGGCTGATGTTAGGCACAAATGTTATTGGCTGATGTTAGGCACAGATGTTGCTGGCTGATGATAGGCACAGATGGTAATGGCTGATGTTAGGCACAGATGGTAATGGCTGATGTTAGGCACAGATGTTATTGGCAGGCTGATGATAGGCACAGATGGTAAAGGCGGGCTGATGTTAGCCTTAGGTGGTACTTGCTGGTGGATGTTATGCACATATGATGCTGGCAGGTGGATGTTAGTCATTTTTGTATAACATATTTATCTCTTATTTAAATTAAATGATAAACTTACAAAAATATAAATAGATATAAAAATAATTATAACTATAAAACTAAATGCTCAAACATTAAATATTTCTAAAAATAACGGATGTATAAGAATAAAAACTAGTATTTTAAATTAGGTAATCTTGGCTGGTGGTCATAGCTGGTGATGTTATGGGGCAGTCAACGCCTAAAACAAGAAAATATAAAAAGAAAAACAAAGTTTAGTGAAATCTTCATTCCCTGCAGACATATACTCAGGTTCTTTGTACCATTCCTGACCACTGTGAAGTGTCGGCCTTTGTTAGGATATGTAACGTCATTTTCTTGTTTCCCAATCACTTGGTCTCCTGTAAACGTCCCATTCTGTTCATATTGATGTTCATACTATGAATATTTCCATACCGCTACTTTCCCAAATTTTCAGTCTATAAGGGCTGTTATAGAGTCATTTTCTCTCCCTTCTCCCACACAGAAATTAAGGCATCGGCGCCCTGTGTTACCTCATCACTACTAGTTCTTTTTGCTCTTTTTTGAGGGGGCGGCTTGCTGTTCTTATTGGCTCTTTTCCGTGAGTCCTTCTTCTTCTTTGGTTTTTCAGCCCTGAAGAATGAATAAATAATTCTGACCTTCTACACGTGTAATGGACAAGAGATAAGATCTTGAGATGAGGTTATAGTTATAGTGTGAGGCTGGCGCCATCACTGATTGTAACTCACTGCTCCGTTGTTCTGTCCTCCTCGGATTGTCTTGGTATCTCCATGATTGCAAGCGCGGCATCAATCTCATCTTTGTTTAGATTAGACAATGAATACATTAGGGTTAGGCGTACATTTGGCTCAGGGGCAGCCAATCACATTCAGACATGAGTCTGATGTCGAGTAATGGGCATTATCTTATCTTTAAATAACCGTCATGTTGGCGGCGCTATTCATTATGCGTAGTGCGTGCATGGAGCATCTTCAGTGTCCTACACTCTTGAGTGTTGTGTGCCAACTTAAAACAACTGGTAGTCGGCAAATGCGCTAATCACAATATGCTTGTTACAGAGAAGTCTGATCGCGGTTTAGTGCGATATATGCTGGACTCTGAATGTGAATGATAATAATTTACAGTGAGGGACATTAACAATATACATGATAGCTGGACCCTCACTGTGCGCTGTCGATGAATGATCGGACCGATAAGGCAGATATCATATCCCAAATTATATAAGAGCTGAGGCATATGCAATGACTTTTACTGTGAGGGATAATTATTGAACGCTCCGACCAATGGGGCAAAGTGGACCTCATCGTAAATGAGATGATGGTCTTAGGATGCATATGGATGCTCCATGAAAATAGAAAGACTGATAGATAATATGGATAGTTACACTATCAGTCCAAAAATGTTCGATGTACTATGGAGGCAATGATCACAGGTACAATAAATTGTCAGCATAAGGGGCAATGATTAAATGTGATCTTGACTTTAGCGCTGGTATAAAAAACAACAAAAACACATGGTAGTGATCGTCATATAAATAGATTCCATGTGTGTTTGTAATAGACTATACCGGACCTATCATCATGAATCATAGACAAGGTAGAAACGACGATATGCTAGTCCAAAAATAGTGAATCCATTGTACTTTATTACTTTAGCGCTGGTATATTATGGAGGAGTGAGAAGTTCAGTATACAAATGACATAATTGATATATTCTAGTATGCCCGTAACTGCCTTATGGATCCATTTGTGAGTCTGGCAGATATCAGTGGACATCCACATACTCGCCTATAGGATTATTGTTCTTTAGGTGCTTTAATACTAGAACCTAAACAAACATTTGTATTAAAGTTTTTAGTTTTATTTTGTGTTAGTCTCTCATGTTACAACTGTAGCCGTAACCCTAATCACAACCCTAACCCCAACACACCCCTAATCACAACCCTAACCCCAACACACCCCTAACCCTAACCACAACCCTAATTCCAACCCAACCCTAACCATATGTGCCCATGTTGCGGATTCGTGTGAGATTTTTCCGCACCATTTTTGAAAAATCCGCGGGTAAAAGGCACTGCGTTTTACCTGCGGATTTACCGCGGATTTCCAGTGTTTTTCATGCGGATTTCACCTGCGGATTCCTATTGAGGAACAGGTGTAAAACGCTGCGGAATCCGCACAAAGAATTGACATGCTGCGGAAAATACAACGCACGGGGGGGGTGGATCGGAACATGGGGGGGTGGATTGGAGCACGGGGGGGGGGATCGGAGTGCGGGGGGTGGATCGGAGTGCAGGGGGTGGATCGGAGTGCAGGGGGGTGGGATTGGAGCACGGGGTGTGGGATTGGAGCATGGGGGGAGCGGACAGGGGGACGGGGGAGCGGAGCACAGGATGGAGGGGATGATATTGCAGTATCGGCCATGGCTGGATTGTAATATTTCACCAGTTTTTTAGGTGAAATATTACAAATCGCTCTGATTGGCAGTTTCACTTTCAACAGCCAATCAGAGCGATCGTAGCCACGGGGGGGTGAAGCCACCCCCCCTGGACTAAAGTACAACTCCTCCTGTCCCTGCAGGCCGGGTGAAGTTACAGTTAACCCTTTCACCCGGCCTGCAGGAGCCCATTCCGGCCATGACGCATATGCTGCGTCACAGGTCGGAATGGCACAGGTTTTCATGACGCATACGGTGCGTCAAAGTTCGGGAAGGGGTTAAGAACATCCTAAATAGGCACTGTAAGCGGTTTATACCTTGTGGGAATAAAAGGACAAGAAATAGGAAAAACCCAATGTGGCTAAACAAAGAAGTAAGAGGGGCAATTAACAGTAAAAAGAAAGCATGTAAACTGCTAAAGCAGGATGGCACCATTGAAGCTCTAAAAAAATATAGGGAGAAAAATACTTTACCTAAAAAACTACCATAATTAAAGCTGTAAAAAAGGAAACAAAGAAGCACATTGCTAAGGAGAGTAAATCTAATCTCAAACTGTTCTTCAACTATATCAATAGTAAAAGAATCATAAGTGAAAGTGTAGACCCCTTAAAAAATTGTGAGAAAAGAATGGTTGTAGATGATGAGGAAAAAGCTAATATATTAAACATCTTCTTCTCCACGATATTCACGGTGTAAAATAAAATGCTAAGTGAAATGCCAAGAGACAAAGAAAAACCTATATTAAGGATCACTGATCTAAAGGTACCTTAACACATAACGATTTCATTAATGATATCGTTGCAACGTCACGCTTTTTGTGACGTAGCAACGATCCCACTAACGATCTCGTTAGGTGTGACAGCGACCAACGATCAGGCCCCTGCTGGGAGATAGTTGGTCGTTGGGGAATAATCAGGACCTTTTTTTGGTCGCTGATCACCCACTGTCATCGCTGGATCGGCGTGTGTGACGCAGATCCAGCGATGTGTTCACTTGTAACCAGGGTAAATATCGGGTTACTAAGCGCAGCGCCGCACTTAGTAACCCGATATTTACCCTGGTTACCATTGTAAAAGTAAAAAAAAACAAACAGTACATACTCACATTCCGATGACTGTCACGTCCCTCGCCGTCAGCTTCCCGCACTGACTGTCAGCGCCGGCCGTAAAGCAGGGCACAGCGGTGACGTCGGGTGCTGCAGGAGGACTTCGGCATCGTTGAAGACAGTTTCAACGATGCCGAAGTCTTTCCCCTGATCGTTGGTCGCTGGAGAGAGCTGTCTGTGTGACAGCTCCCCAGCGACCACATAACGACTTACCAACGATCACGGTCAGGTCGTATCGCTGGTCGTGATCGTTGGTAAGTCGTTTAGTGTAACGGTACCTTAACCCAAGAAGAGGTGCGAAACCCGCTAAATAAGATTAAAATAGATAAATCTCCAGGGGCATACACCCACGAGTACTAAGAGAACTAGGTAATGTAATAGACAAACCATTATTTCTTATATTTAGGGACTCTATAGTGACGGGGTCTGTTTCACACGACTGGCGCATAGCAAATATGGTATCAATATTCAAAAAGGGCTCTAAAAGTGAACCTGGAAATTATAGTCTAGCCTCTATTGTTGATAAAATATTTGAAGGGTTTCTGAGGGATGTTATTCTGGATTAGCTCAATGAGAATAATGAGACTCAATGAGAGGTGAGTCATAGGACATGGAATATCTTGATTTTTCCAAAGCGTTTCATACCGTGCCACACAAGAGGTTAATACACAAAATGAGAATGCTGGTTCTGGAAGATGTTTGTAAATGGGTAAGTAACTGGCTTAGTGATAGAAAGAAGAGGGTGGTTTTAAATGGTATATTCTCTAACCGGGTCGCTGTGACCAGTGGGGCACCACAGGGGTCAGCGTTGGGACCTATTCTCTTCAGCATATTTATTAACGATCTGGTAGAATGTTTGCACAGTAAAATATCGAGGGGTTTAAGAGAGGCCTGGATGTCTTACTGGAGTGCAAGAATATTGTATCTTACAGTTGTTAGGTTCTTTAGAAGGACGTAGATCAGGGGATTTATTCTGATGGAATATAGGCTGAACTGGATGGACAAATGTCTTTTTTGGCCTTGCTAACTATGTTACTATGTATATGAAGCGAATGGAAGTTGCAGAAACAGTGGAATATAGTGAACCATGCGGAACTACGGAACTATTGTTGCTCCCTGTGTTACTTTGTCTTCAATAACTTCCATTCACTTCTTAAAGAGTTCTGAAAAGAGCATAACTCAGCTAACCTCAGATGTTTACGCAGCCGTACCTATGCTGGTCCGTGTTTGGCAACAATATTCCCATCTCAGTGGCCGAGATGGATATAACCATTTAGGCTTGTGCAGCTGTATTGACCAGCAGATCACATAGTGTCTCGTTTAAAAAAGGGGTTGTCCAGAAAAGACAATAGAGGTACATAGACAATGAAGTAACTGATAAATAAAAAGTTGTGTTATGGTCCTATTTCAGTTTGCAAGAAGTATTGTACACTGTGTGCAGAATTATTAGGCAAGTTGTATTTTGATCACATGATACATTTTATACATGTTGTCCTACTCCAAGCTGTTCAGGCTTGAGAGCCAACTACCAATTAAGTAAATCAGGTGATGTGCACCTCTGTAATGAGGAGGGGTGTTGTCTAATGACATCAAAATCCTATATAAGGTGTGTTTAATTATTAGGCAACTTCTTTTCCTTTGGCAAAATGGGTCAGATGAGAGATTTTATGGGCTCTGAAAAGTCCAAAATTGTGAGATGTCTTGCAGAGGGATGCAGCAGTCTGGAAATTGCCAAACTTTTGAAGCGTGATCACCGAACAATCAAGCGTTTCATGGCAAATAGCCAACAGCAGGGGTGTCAAATTGCATTCCTCGAGGGCTGCAAACAGGTCATGTTTTCAGGATTTCCTTGTACTGCACAGGTGATAATTTAATCACCTACACACATAATGAGTTGGTGATTAAATTATCACCTGTGCAGTACAAGGAAATCCAGAAAACATGACCTGTTTGCAGCCCTCGAGGAATGCAGTTTGACACCCCTGGCCAACAGGGTCACAACAAGCATGTTGGGCAAAAAAGGCGCAAAATAACTGCCCATGAATTGAGGAAAATCAAGCGTGAAGCTGCCAAGATGCCATTTGCCACTAGTTTCGCCATATTTCAGAGCTGCAATGTTACTGGAGTAACAAAAAGCACAAGGTGTGCGAAACTCAGGGACATGGCCAAGGTAAGGAAGGCTGGAAAAACGACCTCCTTTGAACAAGAAACATAAGATAAAACATCAAGACTGGGCCAAGAAATATCTTAAGACTGACTTTTCAAAGGTTTTATGGACTGATGGAATGAGAGTGACTCTTGATGGGCCAGAGGCTGGATCAGTAAAGGGCAGAGAGCTCCACTCCGACTCAGACGCCAGCAAGGTGGAGGTGGGGTACTGGTATGGGCTGGTATCATCAAAGATGAACTTGTGGGACATTTTTGGGTTGAGGATGGAGTGAAGCTCAACTCCCAGACCTACTGCCAGTTTCTGGAAGACCACTTCTTCAAGCAGTGGTACAGGAAGAAGTTGGTATTGTTCAAGAAAAACATGATTTTCATGCAGGACAATGCTCCATCACATGCCTCCAACTACTCCACAGCGTGGCTGGCCAGTAAAGGTCTCAAAGAAGAAAAAATAATAATATGGCCCCCTTGTTCACCTGATCTGAACCCCATAGAGAACCTGTGGTCCCTCATAAAATGTGAGATGTACAGGGAGGGAAAACAGTACACCTCTCGGAACAGTGTCTGGGAGGCTGTGGTGGCTGCTGCACGCAATGTTGGTCGTAAACAGATCAAGAAACTGACAGAATCTATGGATGGAAGGCTGTTGAGTGTCATCATAAAGAAAGGTGGCTATATTGGTCACTAATTGTGGGGGGTTTTGTTTTTGCATGTCAGAAATGTTTATTTCTAAATTTTGTGCAGTTACCCGTATATACTCGAGTATAAGCTGACCCGAGTATAAGCCAACCCCACTAATTTTGCCACAAAAAACTGGGAAAACTTAATGACTTGAGTATAAGCCTAGGGTGGAAAATGCAGCAACTACCGGTAAATGTCAAAAGTAAAAATAGGTACCAATAAAAGTAAAATTAATTGAGACATCAGTAGGTTAAGTGTTTTTGAATATCCATATTGAATCAGGAGCCCATATAATGCTCCAGGAAGTTTATGATGGCCCCATATGATGCTCCATATTAAAATATGCCCCATATAATCCTGCATAAAGGTTAATAATGGCCCCATAAGATGCTCCATAGACACATTTGCCCAATATAATGCTGCAGAAATGTTGATTATGGCCCCATAAGATGCTCCATAAAGATATTTGCCCCATACAGTGCTGCACAAACGTTGATTATGGCCCCACAAGATGCTCCATAAAGATATTTGCCCCATATAATGCTGCACAAACGTTGATTATGGCCCCACAAGATGCTCCATACAGACACTTGCCCCATATAGAGCTGCACAAACGTTGATTATGGCCCCATACAGACACTTGCCCCATATAGTGCTGCACAAACATTATGGCCCCATACAGACACTTGCCCCGTATAATGCTGCACAAACGGTATAGCCCCATAGATACTCCATACAGACACTTGCCCCATTTGCTGTTGCTGTGATAAAAAAAAAAAATCACATACTCACCTCTCCATCGCTCAGACCCCCGGCACTTTCAATATTCACCTGCTCCTTGTTCCAGCGCCGCTCCATCTAAAGCATCTTCTGCACTGACGTTCAGGCAGAGGGCGTGCACTAACCACGTCACCGCGCCCTCTGACCTGAGCGTCATTGCAGAAAACAGAGCGGAGCCGGAACGGGGAGCAAGTAAATATCGCCCAGCGCAGTGCTCCCCTCCCCGTTATACTCACCTGGTCATGGCGCTGTGCAGTCCCTGCTTCCCTGACGCCGCAGCTTCATCCTGTACTGAGCGGTCACCGTTACCGCTCATTACAGTAATGAATATGCGGCTCCACCCCTATGGGAGGTGGAGCAGCATATTCATTACTGTAATGAGCGGTACCATGTGACCGCTCAGTACAGGATGAAGCTGGGAAGCCAGGGATGTGCAGGGACCGCGCCAGGAGTAGGTGAGTATAATTAGACAGCCCCCGCTCCCCCTCCCCTGCCGACCCCTGGGTATGACTCGAGTATAAGCCGAGAGGGGGACTGTTATGTTTGCTAATGACAGGTGTTATGAAGGCAATCCAGAAACACAGTGTGCTTAGTGATCAGAGCGCACACAGTGATCTGACAAATACCCAAAAATACAAGAACGAGCTCTGAGACGTGGAAACTCTGTAGACTGCACACCTGATCCTATCCTAAACACAACTAAAAGCGGCTGTGGATTGCGCCTAACAACTACCTAGGCAACTCGGCACAGCCTAAGAAACTAGCTAGCCTGAAGATAGAAAAATAGGCCTGACTTGCCCCAGAGAAATTCCCCAAAGGAAAAGGCAGCCCCCCACATATAATGACTGTGAGTAAGATGAAAAGACAAAACGTAGGGATGAAATAGATTCAGCAAAGTGGGGCCCGATATTCTAGGACAGAGCGAGGATAGTAAAGCGAACTTTGCAGTCTACAAAAAACCCTAAAGCAAAACCACGCAAAGGGGGCAAAAAAAACCCACCGTGCCGAACTAACGGCACGGCGGTACACCCTTTGCGTCTCAGAGCTTCCAGCAAAACAAAAGACAAGCTGGACAGAAAAAAAGCAACAAAAAAGCAAAAAGCACTTAGCTATACAGAGCAGCAGGTCACAGGAACAATCAGGAGAAGCTCAGATCCAACACTGAAACATTGACAAGGAGCAAGGATAGCAGCATCAGGCGGAGTTAAGTAATGAAGCAGTTAACGAGCTCACCAGAACACCTGAGGGAGGAAGCTCAGAAGCTGCAGTACCACTTGTGACCACAGGAGTTAATTCAGCCACAGAATTCACAACAGTACCCCCCCCTTGAGGAGGGGTCACCGAACCCTCACCAGAGCCCCCAGGCCGACCAGGATGAGCCGCATGAAAGGCACGAACAAGATCGGAAGCATGAACATCAGAGGCAAAAACCCAGGAATTATCTTCCTGAGCATAACCCTTCCATTTAACCAGATACTGGAGTTTCCGTCTAGAAACACGAGAATCCAAAATCTTCTCCACAATATACTCCAATTCCCCCTCCACCAAAACCGGGGCAGGAGGCTCAACAGATGGAACCATAGGTGCCACGTATCTCCGCAACAACGACCTATGGAATACATTATGTATGGAAAAGGAGTCTGGGAGGGTCAAACGAAAAGACACAGGATTGAGAACCTCCGAAATCCTATACGGACCAATAAAACGAGGTTTAAATTTAGGAGAGGAAACCTTCATAGGAATATGACGAGAAGATAACCAAACCAGATCCCCAACACGAAGTCGGGGACCCACACGGCGTCTGCGATTAGCGAAAAGTTGAGCTTTCTCCTGGGACAAGATCAAATTGTCCACTACCTGAGTCCAGATCTGCTGCAACCTATCCACCACAGAATCCACACCAGGACAGTCCGAAGACTCAACCTGTCCTGAAGAGAAACGAGGATGGAACCCAGAATTGCAAAAAAATGGAGAAACCAAGGTAGCCGAGCTGGCCCGATTATTAAGGGCGAACTCAGCCAACGGCAAAAAGGACACCCAATCATCCTGGTCTGCAGAAACAAAACATCTCAGATATGTTTCCAAGGTCTGATTGTTCGTTCGGTCTGGCCATTAGTCTGAGGATGGAAAGCCGAGGAAAAGGATAGGTCAATGCCCATCCTACCACAAAAGGCTCACCAAAACCTTGAAACAAACTGGGAACCTCTGTCAGAAACAATATTCTCAGGAATGCCATGCAACCGAACCACATGCTGAAAGAACAAAGGTACCAAATCAGAGGAGGAAGGCAATTTAGCCAAGGGCACCAGATGGACCATTTTAGAAAAGCGATCACAGACCACCCAAATGACTGACATCTTTTGAGAAACGGGAAGGTCAGAAATGAAATCCATCGAAATATGTGTCCAAGGCCTCTTTGGGACCGGCAAGGGCAAAAGCAACCCACTGGCACGAGAACAGCAGGGCTTAGCCCTAGCACAAATCCCACAGGACTGCACAAAAGTACGTACATCCCGTGACAGAGATGGCCACCAGAAGGATCTAGCCACTAACTCTCTGGTACCAAAGATTCCAGGATGACCAGCCAACACCGAACAATGAAGTTCAGAGATAAGTTTATTAGTCCACCTATCAGGGACGAACAGTTTCTCTGCTGGACAACGATCAGGTTTATTCGCCTGAAATTTTTGCAGCACCCGCCGCAAATCAGGGGAGATGGCAGACACAATGACTCCTTCCTTGAGGATATCCGCTGGCTCAGATAAACCCGGAGAGTCGGGCACAAAACTCCTAGACAGAGCATCCGCCTTCACATTTTTAGAGCCCGGAAGGTACGAAATCACAAAGTCAAAGCGGGCAAAATATAACGACCAACGGGCCTGTCTAGGATTCAAGCGCTTGGCAGACTCGAGATAAGTCAAGTTCTTATGATCAGTCAATACCACCACGCGATGCTTAGCTCCTTCAAGCCAATGACGCCACTCCTCGAATGCCCACTTCATGGCCAGCAACTCTCGATTGCCCACATCATAATTACGCTCAGCGGGCGAAAATTTCCTGGAAAAGAAAGCACATGGTTTCATCACTGAGCAATCAGAACCTCTCTGTGACAAAACCGCCCCTGCTCCAATCTCAGAAGCATCAACCTCGACCTGGAACGGAAGAGAAACATCTGGCTGACACAACACAGGGGCAGAACAAAAACGACGCTTCAACTCCTGAAAAGCTTCCACAGCAGCAGAAGACCAATTAACCAAATCAGCACCCTTCTTGGTCAAATCGGTCAATGGTTTGGCAATGCTAGAAAAATTACAGATGAAGCGACGATAAAAATTAGCAAAGCCCAGGAACTTTTGCAGACTTTTCAGAGATGTCGGCTGAATCCAATCCTGGATGGCTTGGACCTTAACTGGATCCATCTCGATAGTAGAAGGGGTAAAGATGAACCCCAAAAATGAAACTTTCTGCACACCGAAGAGACACTTTGATCCCTTCACAAACAAAGAGTTAGCACGCAGGACCTGAAAAACCATTCTGACCTGCTTCACATGAGACTCCCAATCATCTGAGAAGATCAAAATGTCATCCAAGTAAACAATCAGGAATTTATCCAGATACTCACGGAAGATGTCATGCATAAAAGACTGAAACACAGATGGAGCATTGGCAAGTCCGAACGGCATCACTAGATACTCAAAATGACCCTCGGGCGTATTGAATGCAGTTTTCCATTCATCTCCTTGCCTGATTCTCACCAGATTATACGCACCACGAAGATCTATCTTAGTGAACCAACTAGCCCCCTTAATCCGAGCAAACAAGTCAGATAACAATGGCAAGGGATACTGAAATTTAACAGTGATCTTATTAAGAAGGCGGTAATCAATACACGGTCTCAGCGAACCATCCTTCTTGGCTACAAAGAAGAACCCTGCTCCCAGTGGTGATGACGATGGGCGAATATGTCCCTTCTCCAGGGATTCCTTCACATAACTGCGCATAGCGGCGTGTTCGGGCACGGATAAATTAAATAATCGACCTTTAGGGAATTTACTACCAGGAATCAAATTGATAGCACAATCACAATCCCTATGCGGAGGTAGAGCATCGGACTTGGGCTCTTCAAATACATCCTGATAATCAGACAAGAACTCTGGGACCTCAGAAGGGGTGGATGACGAAATCGACAAAAATGGAACATCACCATGTACCCCCTGACAACCCCAGCTGGATACCGACATGGAATTCCAATCCAATACTGGATTATGGGTTTGTAGCCATGGCAACCCCAACACGACCACATCATGCAGATTATGCAACACCAGAAAGCGAATAACTTCCTGATGTGCAGGAGCCATGCACATGGTCAGCTGGGCCCAGTATTGAGGTTTATTCTTGGCCAAAGGTGTAGCATCAATTCCTCTCAATGGAATAGGACACCGCAAAGGCTCCAAGAAAAACCCACAACGTTTAGCATAATCCAAATCCATCAGATTCAGGGCAGCGCCCGAATCCACAAACGCCATGACAGAAAACGACGACAAAGAGCATATCAAGGTAATGGACAGAAGGAATTTGGACTGTACAGTACCAATGACGGCAGACCTAGCGGACCGCTTAGTGCGCTTAGGACAATCAGAAATAGCATGAGTGGAATCACCACAGTAGAAACACAGACCATTCAGACGTCTGTATTCCTGCCGTTCAACTCTAGTCATAGTCCTATCGCACTGCATAGGCTCAGGTTTAACCTCAGGCAGTACCGCCAAATGGTGCACAGATTTACGCTCGCGCAAGCGTCGACCGATCTGAATGGCCAAAGACAAAGACTCATTCAAACCAGCAGGCATAGGAAATCCCACCATGACATCCTTAAGAGCCTCAGAGAGACCCTTTCTGAACAAAGCTGCCAGCGCAGATTCATTCCACTGAGTGAGTACTGACCATTTCCTAAATTTCTGACAATATACTTCTATATCATCCTGACCCTGGCACAAAGCCAGCAAATTTTTCTCAGCCTGATCCACTGAATTAGGCTCATCGTACAGCAATCCGAGCGCCAGGAAAAACGCATCGACACTACTCAATGCAGGGTCTCCTGGCGCAAGAGAAAATGCCCAGTCTTGAGGGTCGCCGCGCAAAAAAGAAATAATAATCAAAACCTGTTGAATAGGATTACCAGAAGAATGAGGTTTCAAGGCCAGAAATAGCTTACAATTATTTTTGAAACTTAGAAACTTAGTTCTATCTCCAAAAAACAAATCAGGAATAGGAATTCTTGGTTCTAACATAGATTTCTGATCAATAGTATCTTGAATTTTTTGTACATTTATAACGAGATTATCCATTGAAGAGCACAGACCCTGAATATCCATGTCCACACCTGTGTCCAGAATCACCCAAATGTCTAGGGGAAAAAAAAAATGAACACAGAGCAGAAGAGAAAAAAAAAAAGAATGATGTCAGAACTTTTTCTTTCCCTCTATTGAGAATCATTAGTTTGGGCTCCTTGTACTGTTATGTTTGCTAATGACAGGTGTTATGAAGGCAATCCAGAAACACAGTGTGCTTAGCGATCAGAGCGCACACAGTGATCTGACAAATACCCAAAAATACAAGAACGAGCTCTGAGACGTGGAAACTCTGTAGACTGCACACCTGATCCTATCCTAAACACAACTAAAAGCGGCTGTGGATTGCGCCTAACAACTACCTAGGCAACTCGGCACAGCCTAAGAAACTAGCTAGCCTGAAGATAGAAAAATAGGCCTGACTTGCCCCAGAGAAATTCCCCAAAGGAAAAGGCAGCCCCCCACATATAATGACTGTGAGTAAGATGATAAGACAAAAGGTAGGGATGAAATAGATTCAGCAAAGTGGGGCCCGATATTCTAGGACAGAGCGAGGATAGTAAAGCGAACTTTGCAGTCTACAAAAAACCCTAAAGCAAAACCACGCAAAGGGGGCAAAAAAAACCCACCGTGCCGAACTAACGGCACGGCGGTACACCCTTTGCGTCTCAGAGCTTCCAGCAAAACAAAAGACAAGCTGGACAGAAAAAAAGCAACAAAAAAGCAAAAAGCACTTAGCTATACAGAGCAGCAGGTCCCAGGAACAATCAGGAGAAGCTCAGATCCAACACTGAAACATTGACAAGGAGCAAGGATAGCAGCATCAGGCGGAGTTAAAGGGAACCTGTCACCTGAATTTGGCGGGACTGGTTTTGGGTCATATGGGCGGAGTTTTCGGGTGTTTGATTCACCCTTTCCTTACCTGCTGGCTGCATGCTGGCTGCAATATTGGATTGAAGTTCATTCTCTGTCCTCCGTAGTACACACCTGTGCAAAGTAATCTTACCTAGCGCAGGCGTGTACTATGGAGGACAGAGAATGAACTTCAATCCAATATTTCGGCCAGCATGCAGCCAGCAGGTAAGGAAAGGGTGAATCAAACACCCGAAAACTCCGCCCATATGACCCAAAACCAGTCCCGCCAAATTCAGGTGACAGGTTCCCTTTAAGTAATGAAGCAGTTAACGAGCTCACCAGAACACCTGAGGGAGGAAGCTCAGAAGCTGCAGTACCACTTGTGACCACAGGAGTGAATTCAGCCACAGAATTCACAACAGGGGACTTTCAGCCCAAAAAAGTGGGCTGAAAATCTCCGCTTATACTCGAGCATATAAGGTATATTGGTTTACCTGGAGAAAATAACAAGTGAGATGGGAATATATTTGGTTTTTATTAAGTTGCCTAATAATTCTGCACAGTAATAGTTACCTGCACAAACAGATATCCTCCTAAGATTGCCAAATCAAAAAAACCCACTCCAGCTTCCAAAAATATTAAGCTTTGATATTTATGAGTCTTTTGGGTTGATTGAGAACATAGTTGTTGATCAATAATAAAAATAATCCTCTAAAATACAACTTGCCTAATAATTCTGCACACAGTGTACACTGTGAATGAATGAATAAATAGTGTAGGTATGAATATTTGTAAAAACACTGTCTATTTCACAAATAAATGCTGATTAAATCTCTTTAGAGATGTGTAAGGGGGGGGGGGGGGGAGCTATGCTCCTATTTATTAGGGCACTCTTCACATTTAGGTAAAACTGGCTGCCTGGGGAGGAAGTTAGGCAGTTGCTGGCTGAGCTTCACTCAGGTATAAGTCCCTGACAGGGGTGGGAGCCTGTCAGAGGCTGAGACAGAAGGACACGGAGCTGTGCCTGCCCTAAGTGCAGCAGTTGCTAAGAAAGGACACTGAACGAGAACTGTATTGTAGAGAGGGTGAATAAGTCATAGCAAAGGAGTGGATACCAGGAGAAGTTCTGCCCTACACAGGCTGCCTCCTTCTGAGGCGCAGGATTCCGGTAGCCGAAACACCGAGGGAGCAACAGTCCTTTATGCCTTGCTTCAGAGACCGGCAGGACAGCTAATTTCACGTTACTGATCCGCCCCTACACCCAGGAGGCAAGGTGGCACCACTTAGAGGCTGGGGCATGATAGAGTCCCTGTAAAATGCTTCCAGCCACCGGTCATACGGGTTTGTCCTATCCATCTGGGGGACAGAGAGAGACATAACATCTACAACATCTGTGAGGACCTTATGAGACGCTTAGCAGTAAGGTACTACAACACCACGGCGCTAGGGGAAGGCTACTGATTTTTACCTGGACAAGGGGACTCTTGATTTGCCTCCGAACCGGCCGGACTCTGTCTGCCCTGTGATCTGGTGCTTTGGACTGTGGATGCTGAAGCCTTCAGTAAAAGGTAGAGACTGCAACCTTGTGTCCTCGTTCTTAACTGCGCCTCACACCATCCACCATCTACACACTGGGAAGCCCTGGGGACATACTTCACCTGTGGGAAGGTATACCATCTAGCTGCCATAACATCACCCCAGCGGACCCCTTAAAGCAGCGTCGGTCACCCTGACCAAATACCACAAGTAGCGTCACGAACATATCCCTTTAAAGACCTTTCCCTTTAACACGGATGTCCCGAGGGCCACGGACCGGGTCAGCCACCGTGACATCCCCTTGTGAACCGAAGGACCCAGGACCGAGTACCCTGCTGCCCACGGGGGCGATCCATAACCCCAGCGATCGGCATCACCCTACACAGAATAATGTAGTTATCCATGGAAGCAGCCAGCAATATGACTTATCTGAAATAAATATTTACTCTAACATTACCCATGTTAAACGGAACCTGTCAGCAGGATTGTGCACAGTAACCTGCAGACACTGTCAGGTTGGCGCCGTTATACTGATTAAAATGATACCTTTGCTGATGAAATCCGTCTTGTGATTGTTTAACTTTGTTTTCAGTTTTGAGTTAATGATATGATCATGCTTCCGGGCAGGCTGTGGGGGGGGGTCTTCATGTGGTGCTGATTAGGTATTCATGTGTATGGCTTCTGACAGGTCACTGATCCCTCACTAACCTGCCCCCTAGTTTACATAATGAATATTAGATATATATTGAAAAAAAATCCCCTTCTGCAGGCAGGGACCGTCGGTGGAACCTTCGCTGCAGCATGAACGCATCTGTAATGTGCAATTAATTAATTATTTCTTTATGGTATACATTAATTCATAAAAATAAATCAGTCTGAAATTGGCACTGGCCTCACCTTTGCAGTAGCAGCTATCAGCGATCCGATAGCTGCTACTGCGCAGGCGTCGCCATCTTGCTAGAGTAAAAAATCCTCCTCCAAGGATTACAGATTACAGTAGTACGAACTGAAGAGTGAAGTACATGTTCCCTGGGGGAATAAATTGGAGAAAACACCAGGTCAGTTGATAGCGGTGGCGCAATTATTAATTTTTAAAAGCCTGGGGAGGAGTTGGCGACCAAACCCATAGCAGAACGGATATGAGCACAGTGGAGCTGGCTTGTACCTGCCATTGTTAGAGACCCCTCAGAGACAAGAGGCTGAAGTTGGGAGAATGGTGCCGAGTGAGCGGTGTCAAGTCCAAGAGGCCACCACATAGAAGTACATTTGTGTGGGCTATTACTTCCAGCATAGACATATGGTACAGACTGTGGGCCAGTGCTGTGCTTCAGGAAAGGAAGATGACTAGTGTGACAAGCATACTGTGCACCAAGTAACTCACAAATATAGGACTTAGGGCCTAGTGGGAAATACCGGTGACCCCCATTAAGGGCCAGTGTAACTACTGGAGCCGCTTAAAGAAAAGACAACGGTTATGGACTCCGTAGTGAGACTGATGCCCGTTAAGCAGATACATTAAGACTAAGCATTACTGATCAACCGTCATGTAACTGCTAGATATAGAGGACAGTGTAAATAAATGGAACGTTGAATAGATATCGTATTTAGTCACATCGCTGTGTTCCGATCCTTGTTTACTGTTACCCACAACACTGTTCATTAATTTATAATATATATATATAACTATAATATGCGCACTGACTCCGGCCCCATTTTATTTGAATAACGTAGACAACGCGCTACAGGGGAGCGGAGGAAAGGAGTAGGAATGTTTTATTTTATTTTTTTGTATGGATGGATAGAACAACAGTGGCTACTGGTCACAGGGAAGGCCAGTGTTTTTAGTGACTCTAAACGGTGAAAGCTGTAAGAGACATTGACACAGCGGTGCATTCGCCCACAGCTACTGGTCAAAGGGAAGGCCAGCATGTTTAGTGACTGTAAATGGAAGGATGCCGTGTAGTGCGGTGAAATAGACACTAATTCTATGCACTGAGATTATATGCACTTGTGTGAATTTTGGACATTTAATGCTGTGAAGAAACACATTTAGGCCGGTTTCACACCTCCTTATATTTCCGGTACCGTAAAAACCTGTACCGGAGATATCAGTGTCCGTGTGTACTACGTGCGGCACACGTGTGGCAACCGTGTGCCCCCCTGTGCTGCATCTGTACTACACGGATAGCCGTCGGGGAATTAGTGCTACTGGAAGCGCTGTTCCCCTGCGTGAGGTGCTGAAGCTGGCTGTCATCACTTCTCCCCTGCGCGAGCAGAGGAGAATGAATGAAGGATGCGCAGCGGGCACAGGATCAGTAACTAGCGCTGATGTCACTGAGTCTGTGCTCGCTCGCCAGCATGAACTCCTGTCACCTCAGAACCATGGGAGAATGCAAGTGATGAGGTCACTGACAGAGCTTGAACTGCTGTGACCTCATCACTTGCATTCCCCCACGGTCCTGAGGTCATAAGGGGGACACCAAAAAGGACACATTCAAGAAAAAGCACCAAATACAGGCAAAGATGCTTACCTGTCTAACTAGGCCTCAATACAAATGCACAAGCAGGGTGCAGCAGACCCAAACAAAATAGCAAATGGACAGGTACAATACCTAATGAAACAGCCAGCCTTCAATAAGGGTTTGGCCGTGTGGTACACCAATGCATAAGGGAGACCCCACTTCGGGTTTTTCATTCATTCATTCATTGTCCCCTGCTCGCGCTGCTCACTCGCATAGCAGGGGGGAATGGATTAAAGCCGTGTTCAGCACCACATGCAGGGGAACAGCGCTTACAGTAGCGCTACTTCCCTGGAGTCCGTCCGTGCACACGGAGGACAGTGTGCTCTGTTATCCGTGTGCACGTGTGTGGGACGTTTTGAGGCCCATGGGTCCGGATGAAAACTGACATGTCTGCATGTTTTGCACATGGACACACGATCCACGAAAACACGCTGACATGTGCAAAGACCCATTCATATGATGTGTGAAACCGGCATAAAGGAGTCTTGTGTTTGAACTTTGTGGGTCACTGCCTAATCACTGCATAAGTGTGGTACCGTGGCACTACAATATATATATATATGTAGATCAGAACTGGTGGTGACAGACTGACTTCAGTATAGGGGGTGCTCGCATGGAAGATAGATGCAAACATGTAGATCAGAACAGAAAATGCGGCAGCACTCACCCATCTGTGGTCCAATTCTTTATTCAAAACATGAACAAATACAGCCTTGCGGTCCGAGGGAGTGCAGATGGACGGGAGGTGAGCAGGTGAACGACGACAGCTGTTTCGCGCTGATCCAAGCGCTTCTACAGGTCTGGAAGCAGGGGAAGTGACGCCGACTTAAAACAGGTGAGTGAGAGCAACCCGCCCCCACCCCGCCGCACGCCCACGACCCCTGTACCAATAAAAACAGGTGCATAACAAACTACACATAAATTATGGAAAACAAACTATAGGACGAACCTCAACAAGACCGGACGATCAGGGAAATTAAGCCTCCGGTCTGAACATATAATCCACCCTATCAAAATTATAATAAAGTAAACGAAAATCAATTCAAACCAGAGAAAGCCTATTGCAGGGGCCTATTACAGCTCTTCCTACTCACGGTGACAGACCATTCCATAAAAAAAGAAAACAGAAAACAAAAAGACAAAAAACTAATGGGGAGAGAGGAAAAACGCAGAAATAAGCAAAATGAACATCCGATTTACCCTCATGCATTTCCCTTACATGATTAATAAGTCTGGGAACGCCTTTCCCCGTCTGAATGGAACGGACATGTTCCCTAAATCGCACGTACATCTGGCGTATCGTTTTGCCTATATAGAACATTCTACAAGGACAAAAGATGACATACACTACATAATCAGTCTTACAGGAAATAAACTGACTTAGGAACTCAGGGGAATTGGTTGGAGCGGTCGACCCTTAGAGGTAATTACCGTTGCGGTCATTGTCACTTTTGCGCACGACATGTCATTGGACGGAGTATGAGCATAGGCCCTATTAGACACACGATAAGTCAGTTTATTTCCTGTAAGACTGATTATGTAGTGTATGTCATCTTTTGTCCTTGTAGAATGTTCTATATAGGCAAAACGATACGCCAGATGTACGTGCGATTTAGGGAACATGTCCTTTCCATTCAGACTTATTAATCATGTAAGGGAAATGCATGAGGGTAAATCGGATGTTCTCACGTTTGCTGGCATAGAACGGGTTGTGTTACCAGCGGGAGGGGGGGATCTACATAAATTGCTATTAAGGGCAGAAGCGCGGTGGATCATGCGCACTAACGCTACTGGTTCTGCTGGCTTCAATGACAGAATTGACATGTCTGTATTTTTATAGCCCCCTCTGTTGGTTATGCTGCATGAGTTTTGATGATTTTTATTTTTTTTTTTTTTTTTTTTTATCATTTTGCTTATTTCTGCGTTTTTCCTCTCTCCCCATTAGTTTTTTGTCTTTTTGTTTTCTGTTTTCTTTTTTTATGGAATGGTCTGTCACCGTGAGTAGGAAGAGCTGTAATATGCCCCTGCAATAGGCTTTCTCTGGTTTGAATTGATTTTCGTTTACTTTATTATAATTTTGATAGGGTGGATTATACGTTCAGACCGGAGGCTTAATTTCCCTGATCGTCTGGTCTTGTTGAGGTTCATCCTATAGTTTGTTTTCCAGGGATTTTGTTTTTAACATAATTTATGTGTAGTTTGTTATGCACCTGTTTTTATTGGTACAGGGGTCGTGGACGTGCGGCGGGGTGGGGGCGGGTTGCTCTCACTCACCTGTTTTAAGTCGGCGTCACTTCCCCTGCTTCCAGACCTGTAGAAGTGCTTGGATCAGCGCGAAACAGCTGTCGTCGTTCACCTGCTCACCTCCCGTCCATCTGCACTCCCTCGGACCGCAAGGCTGTATTTGTTCATGTTTTGAATAAAGAATTGGACCACAGATGGGTGAGTGCTGCCGCATTTTCTGTTCTGATCTACATGTTTGCATCTATCTTCCATGCGAGCACCCCCTATACTGAAGTCAGTCTGTCACCACTCACTGCTGCTGATCTGCCGGAAGAAGGAAGGCTGTGCAGCTCACTTTTTCCTTTGTTTTTGATATATATATATATGTACAGTACAGACCAAAAGTTTGGACACATCTCATTTAAAGATTTTTCTGTATTTTCATGACTATGAAAATTGTAAATTCACACTGAAGGCATCAAAACTATGAATTAACCCATGTGGAATTATATACAAAAAAGTGTGAAACAACTGAAAATATGTCTTATATTCTAGGTTCTTCAAAGTAGCCACCTTTTGCTTTCATGACTGCTTTGCACACTCTTGGCATTCTCTTGATGAGCTTCAAGAGGAAGTCACCGGGAATAGTCTTCCAACAATCTTGAAGGAGTTCCCAGAGATGCTTAGCACTTGTTGGCCCTTTTGCCTTCACTCTGCGGTCCAGCTCACCCCAAACCATCTCGATTGGCTTCAGGTCTGGTGACTGTGGAGGCCAGGTCATCTGGCATAGCACCCCATCACTCTCCTTCTTGGTAAAATAGCCCTTACACAGCCTGGAGGTGTGTTTGGGGTCATTGTCCTATAGAAAAAATAAATGATGGTCCAACTAAACGCAAACCGGATGGAATAGCATGCCATTGCAAGATGCTGTGGTAGCCATGCTGATTCAGTATGCCTTCAATTTTTAATAAATCCCCAACAGTATCACCAGCAAAGCACCCCCACACTATCACACCTCCTCCTCCATGCTTCAAGGTGGGAACCAGGCATGTAGAAGCCATCCGTTCACCTTTTCTGCATCCCACAAAGACACGGTGGTTGGAACCAAAAATCTCAAATTTGGACTCATCAGACCAAAGCACAGATTTCCACTGGTCTAATGTCCATTCCTTGTGTTCTTTAGCCCAAACAAGTCTCTTGTGCTTGTTGCTAGTCCTTAGCAGTGGTTTCCTAGCAGCTATTTTACCATGAAGGCCTGCTGCACAAAGTCTCCTTTTAACAGTTGTTGTAAAGATGTGTCTGCTGCTAGAACTCTGTGTGGTATTGGCCTGGTCTCTAATCTGAGCTGCTGTTAGCCTGCGATTTCTGAGGCTGGTGACTCAGATAAACTTATCCTCAGAAGCAGAGGTGACTCTTGGTCTTCCTTTCCTGGGGCGGTCCTCATGTGAGCCAGTTTCTTTGTAGCGCTTGATAGTTTTTGCCACTGCACTTGGGGACACTTTCAAAGTTTTCCCCATTTTTCGGACTGACTGACCTTCATTTCTTAAAGTTATGATGGCCTCTCATTTTTCTTTACTTAGAATTTGTATTATGGCAAGAAAAAGTAGCTAACAGTCTATTCAGTAGGACTATCAGCTGTGTATCCACCAGACTTCTGCTCAACACAACTGATGGTCCCAACCCCATTTATAAGGCAAGAAATCCCACTTATTAAACCTGACAAGGCATACCTGTGAAGTGAAAACCATTCCCGCTGACTAATCTTAAAGCTCATCAAAAGAATGCCAAGAGTGTGCAAAGCAGTCATCAAAGCAAAAGGTGGCTACTTTGAACCTAGAATATAAGACATATTTTCAGTTGTTTCACACTTTTTTGTTAAGTATATAATTCCACATGTGTTAATTCATAGTTTTGATCCCTTCAGTGTGAATGTACAATTTTCATAGTCATGAAAATACAGAAAAATCTTTAAATGAGATGGTGTGTCCAAACTTTTGGTCTGTACTGTATATACTTCTAGAGATTGGAGGCAGCACACCATTCAGAATGAAAAAACCTTCTGTTTAATGGCCCATCTTGGCGATGTTTTGGTTCATGATTGAGAACCTCCTGACATCACTATTACATCAGACAGATCACATAATGCGGTCTCCAGACTTTCACCATGCTGACATTCCGCACCTCCTGGGGACACGTAAGGTCACTTGCTCTCAACCCTGACAGGCTGATAGGCCCCTTTTAGTGGCACCAGTGAAAAAGAGCACTGCCAGCCCGGTAGGACTGCCACCAGTTCCTCGTCAGATATAAGCTATGTCCATTAATAGGATTATATTGGGCCAGACTCTAGCCCAGGTAACATGGTAAGTTAAACCGAGAAACGGATGTGTGGGTCGAGATAAAAGAGCTCAAGGTTAAATTATCTAATTAACTGCCTTAAGGGCACACTAGACAATACACTATATACACGGTGGTTATACATATACAAAGGTCAGATATGCAAATACAATAGTGATAGGACAAAGGATAAGCAGATTGATCATGTCAATTACCGGTTTGATGTTAGACCTTGTGTGCTCTGGGCCACAGGGGGCATGGGCTGCCAGCTTGCTCCTGGGTGCTTCACAGCACGTTACACGACATGATCCCCTTTCAAAGTGTGCTTCATGCATAACAGGAGAGAGGCTATATGGCCTTGCACCAGCCTTTTTCGCCTTTGGGTCACTCCCCTCTTGCCATCTGGCTCTGGGCTGAACCTAAATCCCCTCCTCTTGCCTCTAGCAGCTAAAAACTCCAAAATCTAAGATGACTCATAACTTTAATGGACGGTTCTAGGGAGGCTGCTTTGGCGCCATCGGATCCAGACAAGCCTCTTCTACACGTTGAGACTAAACATATCTTGGCTCTCTGGTTCCTATTAGCCATTATATGTATCTCCCTTCCACCTGGGGTGCTAGAACAGATCGAGATCCTGGAAGGTGTTCGCCATGTTCTGGACATCTCGGAAATATACACAATGTATAGCTAGGAAATATGGCATCTCCATAACTCCTTTTGAAATCATGTTTTTAGAATGTTCTCTATCAGCTTCAGCATGACTATATATTGCAAGCAAGCCTTTGTCCTGCTCTGAGTTGGCTCAAGATGTGAGGTCTGTCACTCACAGCCTTTGGAGGCTTAACCCCCGGCCCCTTCCCTGCTGAGCTAGAAGCCAGCTTTCTCCTTCAGGTTTTGATAATGTTAGACTTCCTGCTGAGTCCTAGCTTCTTAACATAGATTTTCTTCTTGTGTTAGTTAAATAGTTGTTGGTAAAATACCACTGCCTCCTCATTGTTGCATCCACGTACCTGTTTACAGTAGGATGAGGCAAATTCTTAAATTCACTCTCAAAGACACTAAAGTTATGGCACCCATCAGAACATATTGATAATGTCTTGATTCCAAACGAGGCATAAGAACATGGTAAAAGAAAAAAACCTTCAGCTGTTGTACGTTTTAAAATGTCTCATCAGTGCCTTTTTTTCAATGTTATTTTTTATCAGTAGAGTTTGCAAAAGTTATTAATTTGCAACACTGGATTGGCTAAATATTTCAGCAGCACACATTTCTCTCTAGTGTTAAAGGTTTGGTACATTCTAACACTCCCCTTTAATCTGGGGACATATTTCTTGGTTTACTGTAAAGAATAATAAAGTAACCATTGTCATATTTCTAATGTTTGTTTTTATTTAATGACATAATTTAATTAGTTCTGCTTCCTGGTTCAAATGGACTAGCAATCACTCAGTTATAGATACTTGGAGCTCAATGCAGACAATGGTATTTGGAAACTGTTCATAACTTTGCACAGAAAAACAGAAGCTAAGATTTATGAATAAGGTATCTGTTAGATAGAAATATCAATGGCACCAATGTGGATTATGATATATATATTTTTAATCCATAGTTTATTAGATCTGTTATTCTGTTGCCATTAAAGTATTTTTCTTGATCAAATGCCAACAAACTTGTATCTGAATTATTGATGAAACATGATAACCTATCACACTCTTGTCAGACTCTGCAAAGAAAAACAACTTGGGCACCTGGTAAGTTCACACAGGGCGTTTTTGCTGCGTTTTTTCATGCTAATTTTCAGCTGCTTTTTACAGTACCAGCAAAGCCCATGAGATTTCAGTACAGGAAAGATATATATCTTAGTACCGTGTTAGCCATTTGTTACCATCCTTTCAGTTAGCCATTAAAAGGTATCAACCACTGAGGACTCTCAATTCTAAACATTTTTCTATGAGATTTCAGAAATCTCATGCACACACATAGGTTTTTTGTGTGATCAGTATTTTGTGCTTTGCTGCGTTTTTGGACATAGAGCATGTCACTTCTTTCAGCATTTTTGCTGCATTTTTTCAGCGTTTTTTCACCCACTAACTTGAAGGGTGTTGAAAAAAACGCTGCAAAAATGCAGCAAAATGCAGGTATGATTGTTTGCTGCGGTTTTGCTGCTAAAAATTCAAGGACATTAGCATGGACAAAGAGAAAAAAAAAAGCGCAACAAAAAGGCAACAAAAACGCACCTAAACCTGTGTTTTTGACGCAGCTTCTTTCCTGCCAAGAAGATCAGGGTTTGCTGAAAAAAAAAAAAAAAAGCAGCAAAAACGCCCTGTGTGAACTTACCCTTAATTGAATTATGAAAATAAATCTATAAGTCAGGGCACTACCCTTATGTGTTGCCCTTGACCCCAAAGACAATTCCTCACAAGATGATGGTGCAGTGCTGGACTTATACATGGCAGGGTTGAAGCAAATTTACTTTTTTTTTTTAAAAAGGCAGGTCAGAGTAGCAGTTATAACCTATTAAAAAGGGTACAAACTTATTGGTTACATACTAGATAAAGGCACAGCGCTTAGTGGTTACACGACAAAACTGACAAAGCTTAACCCCTTCGCCCCCAGCCTCCTTTTCACCTTCCTGATCAGGCCAGATTTTTCAATTCTGACTAGTGTCATGTAAGGTGTCAGTAAGACACCTAGTGCAAGGGAGATAAACTTGGAGAAATGCTTTAGCACATATAGGACTAAAGGTACCTTCACACTAAACGACGCTGCAGAGATCCAGACAACGATCCGGATCGCTGCAGCGTCGCTGTTTGGTCGCTGGAGAGCTGTCACACAGACAGCTCTCCAGCGACCAACGATGCCGGTAACCAGGGTAAACATCGGGTTACTAAGCGCAGGGCCGCGCTTAGTAACCCGATGTTTACCCTGGTTACCATCCTAAAAGTAAAAAAAACAAACGCTTCATACTTACCTTCCCCTGTCTGTCCCCGGCGCTCTGCTTCTCTGTACTGGCTGTGAGGTGTGAGCACAGCAGCCGGAAAGCAGAGCAGTGACGTCACCGCTCTGCTTTCCGGCCGCTGTGCTCACAGCCAGTACAGAGAAGCACAGCGCCGGGGGACAGACAGCGGAAGGTAAGTATGAAGCATTTGTTTTTTTTACTTTTAGGATGGTATCCAGGGTAAACATCGGGTTACTAAGCGCGGCCCTGCGCTTAGTAACCCAATGTTTACCCTGGTTACCAGCGAAGACATCGCTGAATCGGTGTCACACACGCCGATTCAGCGATGTCAGCGGGAGAGCCAGCGACCAAAGAAAGTGCTGGCCCTCTAGCCCCGACCAACGACATCACAGCAGGATTCTGATCGCTGCTGCGTGTCAAACTAAACGATATCGCTAGCCAGGACGCTGCAACGTCACGGATCGCTAGCGATATCGTTTAGTGTGAAGGTACCTTAACGGGGTTAATTGGCCATGATAATTTACTTGTTAGCAGCTGACGAGTTCAGAGAGACAGCTGCTCACCCCAGAGTGTGATTCACTTTGTAAAGTGAGACCGTTTGTCTCAGAGGGTTGTGTGTATGGAGGTGTGCAGATCTTCTGGATTGAGTGCCTTTGTGAAAGGACTAAGAAACTGGACTCCAAGCCAGGCTGGCTTACCAGCACTATTGTGTGGACTTTTTGTTTTATCTTTTACTTTGAGTCGGGCAAGACTTGTATTTGAGTTACCTGTAATGTGGTTTGATAGCTGCAATAAACCAGCCCAACTTTTAAATAGAAACTGTTCCTGTGATACCACATACTGCTCCCAAGTGAGTAGCCTTGTTACAGTCAATTTGTAATAACTCTGGAATGTTGTGCGCCTCTGCGGGTGTTCGGTGGTGCGAGGGCTCCACTGACATTTTACGAAAGCCCAGAGCCCCCGCACTTACATGGCTTACCATGCAATGGATTCTGGGAAAATAGCTGTACAGATGGAGATCTTGGCGCTGAGATCTCATCTCCTAAGATCTTGGTGCCGAGATTTCAATCTGTTGTGCAATTTTTCCTTAGCACAGCAATACCCCACATGTGGTGAAAGACTACTGATTGGGCGCATGGCCGCGCTCCTTAATGAGGAGCACCATTTTACTTTTTTTAGCTCAAAATATGCTGGAAAACATAGTAGTTATCATGTTTTGTTTGCAGAGCCCCAGATGTGCCTAAACAGTGTAAATGCCCCATGAGTGACCGCATTTTGGAAACTTCATGCCTCAAGGAACTTATCTAGAGGAGTGGTGAGCACCTTGCATTCACAGGTGCTTCATTGAATTTTATAACATTGAGCCGTGAAAATGAAAAAAAACTTTTTTTTTATATGGTGCAAAACTGCTGCTTGGGCACACGGGCATGGAAGAAGTGCCAATTGAATTATAGAGCACAATTTTGGCAGGAATAGATTATGGATGCCATGGTACATTTGAAGAGCCCCTAACATGCCTAAACAACAGAACCCTCCATAAGTGAACCCACCTTACAAACTATACCTCTTAATGAATTCATCTAGGGATACAGTCAGCATATTGACACTACATGTGCCTCACAGAAATTTATACCATTGGGCGTGAAGAAAGAATAATTACATTTTTACCACTAAAATGTTGCTTTAGCCCAAAGTTTATAAATTTTATAAGGGCTAATAAGAAATATTGGACCTCAGTTTGTTGTGTACTTTTTCCTGAGTGTGCCAATACCCCACATGTAATTAGGAAATATTTTTCAGGCACAGTACAAAGCTCAGAAGGGAAGAAGCTAAATATTGTACTGCAGATTTGGCTGTTATGGTTTGCGGGTGTCATGGCCCACTGGAAGAGCCCTTGAGATGCCAGAGCATCAAAACCCCATAAGTGACCCCATTTTACAAACTACACCTCTTAATGAATTCATCTAACTGTTCAGTGATCATTTTGGCACTACAGGTGTGTCACAGAACCTTATACCATTGGGCAGTAAAGCACAAATGATTATATTTTTACCACAAAACATTTGTTTTAGCCCCAGATTTTACATTTTCACAATGGGAAACGGGTAACGCTGGTAACAAAATTTGTCAGATAATTTCTGCTGAGCATGGCAATACCCCATAAGTAGCTGTACAGTACTTATTAGCCATATGGCAAGTCTTGGGAGGGAAGGAACACTGCTTAACTTAGGGAGAATAAATGATTGTAGAATAGTTGTGGACTATATACAAAGCTGTTAAGTGCCAGAAGAGCAGAATCTCTCCTCCCCCCTCCCCCCATTTTGCCATTTTGGAAATTACACCTCTCTGGGAATTTATCTACAGGTATAGTGACGATTTTGACTCCATGTGTGTTTTCTAGAAACAAGCAGTAGTGCATGTCGCTGAGTGAAAATTGCAAATCTGCCATTGTAGTGCACATACATTGTGCCCAACTTGTGCCTATGGAGATATACATCCTTAAATTAGGCGGAGTTTCATCGCTACAAGGGGGCATTAGGATTTGGGAGCACATTGGATTTCCATTGGGGGGTGAGGAGCAATAGCGCTTTTCCAAAGCCTTTGTACTACTAGTAATGTGGAAGCCCCCTATATTCCTATTGACAGGTGGCATTTTCCCAATAGGGCCGAATAACCCCTGCTCGCTGGAAGAAATAAACACGTCTAATAAACTAGAGAAGTACTTCTTCTCAGCGTAGTAGGAGCGACCAGACGTCACGGTCTTCTTGCTCTGCTCCGTTGTGATAACCACGTTCCAACATGATTCGGATGAAACCCCAACTGATCCAATCACTATAACGATGCAGCAGAGTTATTCTGGACTGCGTCTGGCCTCTGATCAGTGGTGCCCTTCTTTTCAGAGATGTGCAAATCTGTGGTGTACTGTGCTTTCACGCAGACTTAAAAAGACTGACATCTCTGGATCACAAGCCAGACAGTGTCTCCATCTGCCTCATTATGGTATTCCGCTGGGATTTCTGTCTGAATAACGTATTTCAAAGATTTATATGGAAACCCTGGTGAAAGCGCTCCGCCTAGAGCGCAGGATAAATGTGTGCCAAGCCTTAATGTGATTTTTGGGAGGCAGAATTAACAAATCAATAGTAGGTGAAGAATTTGTTCTATTTATTTTTTGCACATTTTTTTTTAAATGATTAGATGACTTTATTCTTCGGGTCGGTGCGATTACAGCGATGCCAGATTTATATTGTTTTGCTTGGCTGCTATCACACACGAAAAAAGTGATTTTTATTGCAAAAATAAATTTTTCCATCACCATATTTTGAGTGCTATAATTTCTCTATATTTTGGCAGACAGAGTCATACGAGGTCTTGTTTTAGGGACAAGGTGACATTTTTATTGCTACTATTTTCGAGCACATGACATATTTCCATCACTTTCTGTGCTGATTTTTGTGAGGCAGAATGAACAAAATCCATCAACTCAGGAATTTTTATGCCATTCACCATTTGGTAAAATTGATAAGTAAGTTTTATTCTTTTACCATTACAAAAAAGAAAAGAATAGGCCATGAAGAGGGGATCACCAGACACAAGGATGTAGTGTAAATAGATAATTCTTTATTAAATTAACAACACAAGACAACATGCACAAAACATTAAAAACACTAAAAACAGTCACACATATGACTAGACATCGGTAAACCGAAGGCTCATAATAGGGTCAACCGCCGATGGCTCCAACAATAAATGTGCTATGCACAAAAATCTACTGCCTGTATAAACAGCATATCAGGGATCCTTGTACACAACGACTGTCAATGTGAACAATATTCTAGACAAAGACAAACCTCTCAGAGCATTATTATCTATGTGTGCCCTCCTGTAGCTTTATGAGGCAGAGGCCATATTAGTGACACAAGACACAATAAACCAGTGTGAATGCACTAAATAAAGTGCAATATGCAAAACATGTAGACTGACACTGTTGTGAGCTGCCTACCTCTGTATGATGAAGAAGATGTTAGATAAATTCACCCTCAAAAAACTGTCACTAATAAAGGTATAGGACTCTAACAACAAAATTTAGGACATACAGTACAGACCAAAAGTTTGGACACACCTTCTCATTTAAAGATTTTTCTGTATTTTCATGACTATGAAAATTGTACATTCACACTGAAGGCATCAAAACTATGAATTAACACATGTGGAATTATATACTTAACAAAAAAGTGTGAAACAACTGAAGTTATGTCTTATATTCTAGGTTCTTCAAAGTAGCCACCTTTTGCTTTGATGACTGCTTTGCACACTCTTGGCATTCTCTTGATGAGCTTCAAGAGGTAGTCACCGGAAATGGTTTTCATTTTACAGGTGTGCCCTGTCAGGTTTAATAAGTGGGATTTCTTGCCTCATAAATGGGGTTGGGACCATCAGTTGTGTTGTGCAGAAGTCTGGTGGATACACAGCTGATAGTCCTACTAAATAGACTGTTAGAATTTGTATTATGGCAAGAAAAAAGCAGCTAAGTAAGGAAAAACAAGTGGCCATCATTACTTTAAGAAATGAAGGTCAGTCAGTCGGAAAAATTGGGCAAACTTTGAAAGTGTCCCCAAGTGCAGTGGCAAAAACCATCAAGTGCTACAAAAAACTGGCTCACATGAGGACCGCCCCAGGAAAGGAAGACCAAGAGTCACCTCTGCTTCTGAGGATAAGATTTTTCGAGTCACCAGCCTCAGAAATCGCAGGATCACAGGAGATCAGATTAGAGACCAGGTCAATGCCACACAGAGTTCTAGCAGCAGACACATCTCTACAACAACTGTTAAGAGGAGACTTTGTGCAGCAGGCCTTCATGGTAAAATAGCTGCTAGGAAACCACTGCTAAGGACTGGCAACAAGCACAAGAGACTTGTTTGGGCTAAAGAACACAGGGAATGGACATTAGACCAGTGGAAATCTGCGCTTTGGTCTGATGAGTCCAAATTTGAGATCTTTGGTTCCAACCACCGTGTCTTTGTGTGATGCAGAAAAGGTGAATGGATGGACTCTACATGCCTGATTCCCACCGTGAAGCATGGAGGAGGAGGTGTGATGGTGTGGGGGTGCTTTGCTGGTGACACTGTTGGGGATTTATTCAAAATTGAAGGCACACTGAACCAGCATGGCTGCCACAGCATCTTGCAGCGGCATGCTATTCCATCCAGTTTGGGTTTAGTTGGACCATCATTTATTTTTCAACAGGAAAATGACCCCAAACACACCTCCAGGCTGTGTAAGGGCTATTTGACCAAGAAGGAGAGTTATGGGGTGCTACGCCAGATGACCTGGCCTCCACAGTCATCAGACCTGAACCGAATCGAGATGGTTTGGGGTGAGCTGGACCGCACAGTGAAGGAAAAAGGGCCAACAAGTGCCAAGCATCTCTGGGAACTCCTTCAAGATTGTTGGAAGACCATTTCCGGTGACTACCTCTTGAAGCTAATCAAGAGAATGCCAAGAGTTTGAAAAGCAGTCATCAAAGCAAAAGGTGGCTACTTTGAAGAACCTAGAATATGAGACATATTTTCAGTTGTTTCACACTTTTTTGTTAAGTATATAATTCCACATGTGTTAATTCATAGTTTTGATGCCTTCAGTGTGAATGTGCAATTTTCATAGCCATGAAAATACAGAAAAATCTTTAAATGAGAAGGTGTGCCCAAACTTTTGGTCTGTACTGTATATAATGAGTAAACCATAAGTCCAACCCAGGATGAGCACATAAGGGTTAAAAGCTCACATGAGATAAACCACCCATGGCCAATATCATGAAGTGGCACCAAAGGTTAGAGGGACCCATGAGAAGTGGAGCCAAGGTGGAGCTGTTACCCAACGCGTGTCGCCACCTACAGTGGCTTTGAGTTTTATTCTTTGGGTCAATACGATTACAGCCATACCACATTTATATATTTTTTTTTATGTTCTGCCACTTTTACACAACAAAAATGTTATAGAAAAAAAAGTTGTTTCCATCGCTATATTCCAAGAGCTATTTTTTTCAGTTCTCCGTTGATGGAGTTGTATGGTGGCTTGTTTCTTGATGGACAAGATGGCGTTTTCAGCTATACCATTTTTATTTCTATTCTAATTTTTGATCACTTTTTATTCCACTTTTTGTTTGGTGGTATGATGAAAAGGCATAGTTTTTTTGCCATGCTTTTTAATATTTTTTTTATTACGTTCATTGAAGGGGTTAATTAGTTTGTGTGACACTAGTCATGGGCTAGCCTTGAGGCAGAGTGATAAAGAGGTCCAAGGTCAAAAGCTAGGAAGGTACATCATAAACATAAGGAAGAGACAAAGGCGTAGTCAAATAATGTTCCAAGGCCAGAATAGCAGAATGATAGCAGATCAGAGCAGAAGGGGTTAAGAAAATGGATGGCCAGAACAAGGTCCAAGGTCAGGCAATGTAAGATCTACCAACAGAACGCAAGGCACAGAGAGACAAACCCCACAGTAGCTGAATGTATGCCTGACATATGTCCAGGAGTAACAGCCCAGTTAAAGGGAACCTGTCAGCAGAGTTATGCTCAGTAACCTACAGGTAGTGTCAAGTTGGTGCCGTGAGGCCAAAGGTCACACTAGCGATGAATACGGGCGAGTGCTATGCAATAAAACATCACATAGCACTCGGACCAGTATTCATCTATGGGGCAGCTCACATCACTGTTTTTTTTGCTCGGCCGTATTATACGTGCGAGTGAAATCACAGCATACTGCACTTGTCACCGACACTCGGCCGAGTCTTGGCTCACTCGCACCCATGTAAGCCTATGGGGGTGACAGACAATGCACATCACTCGGATATCATCCAAGTGATGTGCGTTATATGCTGACCCCGGCAATGGAGGAGATGGAGGAATTAATTTCTCTGCCTCATCCGCAGCTGTGCTCCGATCCTCTCTGTGCGAGAAGATCGGAGCACAGACGCATGACACTCGGCTCCTGCTCGCAGCAGGGCAGGAGCCGACGGTCATTAGCATATCACATTCGATGCTCTTGCATCTGATGCCATACGCTCGTCTGGCAGTATGATTAAAATGATACCATGGTTGATGAAATCAGTCTTATATTTATTGTTTAATCTGTATTTTCAGTTCTGAGCTAATGATACACTCGTGCTCCGGGGCGGCCTGTGGGGGATCTTCATGTGGTGCTTTGCTTAGGTATTCATCAGTATGGCTTCTGACAGGTCTCTGATCCTTCAGTGACCTGTCCCCCATTATACATAATGAATATCATATTGAAAAAAAAAATAACCTGCAGCAGACAGGCTCAGTTGGAACCTGCACTGCGGCATGATCGCTTGTGTAATGTGCAGTTCATGCTGTAATTAGACTCATCAGGAAAAAAATGTGTCTGAAAATGCGCAGCCACAGCTATCCGCGAAAAGAAATAAAGGAAACACTTAAACAACACAATGTAACTCCAAGATAATCACAATTCTGTGATATCATCATGTTCAGTTATGCAACACTGATTGTGAATCAATTTCTCCTGCTGTGCAAATTGAATAGATGACAAGTAGAAGTGATAGGCAATTAGCAAGACAACCCCTTTAAAATGAGTGGTTATGCAGGGAATGACCACATACCATTTCTCTATTCCCATCTTTTTTGGCTGTTTTGGTCACTTTTCATTTTGTCATTGCTCTCACCCCTAGAGGTACAGTCGCATGAGTTGGTGTCTACAACCCACAGAAGTTGCTCAGGAAGTGCAGCTCATCCAGGATGGCACATCAATGTGCGAGCTGTGGCAAGAAGGGTAGCTGTGTCTGTTAGTACAGTGTCCAGAGCATGGAGCAAATACCAGGAGACTAATCAGTACACCAGGTAGCGTGAAGGGGGCTGTAGGAAGGCAACAACCCAGCAGCAGGACCGCTACCTCCTCCTTTGTGCAAGGAAGAACAGGAGAAATAGTGCCAGAGCTATGCAAACTGACCTCCAGCAGGCTACTAACATCCATGTGTCTGCTCAAACAGATTTCACGAGGGTGGTATGAGGGCCCGACGTTCACAAATGGGTGTTGTGCTTACAGCCCAACACTGTGCAGGGCTATTTGCATTTGCCGGAGACTACCAAGATTGGCAGATTTGACATTGACGCCCTGTGCTCTTCACGGATGAGTGCAGGTTCACACTGAGCAGATGTGACAGAGTTTGGAGATGCCTCCAGAATGACAGGCTTGGAAGTGGGTTAGTAATGCTGTGGGGAGGCATTTCTTTGGAGGGCCGCACATCCCTCCATGTGCTAGCCAGAGGTAGCCAGACTGCCATTAGGTTCCCGGGATGAGATCCTCATACCCATTGTGAGACAATATGCAGGTGCAGTGGGCTCTGGGTTCCTTCTGATGCCTGACATTTCTAGGCCTCATGTGGCTGAAGTGTGTCTGCAGTTCCTGCATGATGAAGGCATTGATGCTATGGAGTGGCCCGCTCATTTCCCAGACCTGAATCCAATCGAGCACATCTGGGACATCATGTCTCGTTTCATCCACCAACAGTTGCACCACAGACTGTCCAGGAGTTGACTGATGCTTTAATCCAAGCCTGGGAGAAGATTACTCAGGAGACCATCCACTGCCTCATTAGCAGCATGCCCAGGTGTTGTAGGGAGGTCATAAAGGTACATGGAGGCCACACACTACTGAGCATCATTTCCTTGTCTCACGGTATTTCCACTGATGTTGTATCAGCCTCTAATTTGATTTTCCACTTTGATTTTGAGTATCATTTTCAAATCTAGGCCTCAATAGGATATTCATTTTGATTTACTTTGATCATTTTATATTTTATTATTCTCAATGCATTCCACTATGTAATGAATAAAGATTTGTAACTTGAATATTTCATTCAGTGATGTCTAGGATATGGTATTTTAATGTTCCCTTTATTTTTTTTAGCACTCTGGTTTGTCTATGATACCTCATGAAAAATATTTGTGTTACAATCCAATTCTGCAGAGAAATTCCTAACAAAGGAGTGTCTGAATTAGTCATTGCATATTGTAATCCTTAAAATAAAACAGCCATATGACAATAAGTAGATAATTGTAATAGGAGCAATTTTCAGATTTTGTTGGTATGGTAATAAAATCTAATGTATGGCATAGATACAGTGTCAAACTAAGCTTACTATATACTGTATATACTGTAATACAACTGGCTTCATACATGAAATGGTAATAGTCAGTGTTACTATGTAGGTCTCTTAAAACCAAGCCTACTGTATAGATACAACACCAGAACCAATTTTACTTCATAGACACAGATCTAGAACAAAGATTGCAACATAGATAAAGTGAAAGAACCAAGCTAACTACATAAATACAAGAACAGAATCAAGTTTGCTGCATATATGGTTACTCAACCGTATTTACTGAATAGGTAAGGTGATAAAACAAAACTTACTTCATAGATAAATTAACAGACCAATCGTACTACAAAGATACAGTACCTGAATCAAATTGACTATGTGGGTATGGTAGTAAAACTAAGCATATTCCATAGACACAGTAACAGAACCAAGCTTATGACATAGATATAGTAATTGAACCAAACTTACTACATAGGTATGGTAATAAAACCAAGCTTACTACATAGATACAGTACAAGAACCTAGTTCAGTTCTATGAGTGAAAATTAACGTGTGATTTGCAACTGTCCCAAGAATTGCCATCCATGTTGAAAACTTCTGCAACAGTTGCAAGTAAGGTTACTTTCACACTAGCGTCGCACTGCGACGGGCCAAGGTTCCGACGCTAGCAGTGAAACGAAGGCACAATGGAGGCAGCGGATGCATTTTTCCTGCGCATCCGCTGCCCCATTGTAAGGTGCGGGGAGGTGGGAGCGGAGTTCCGGCCGCACATGCGCGGTCGGAAAAAGCGGTCCGTCAGCAGCAAAAAACGTTACATGTAACGTTTTTTGCTCTCGGCGGTCCGCCACAACACGGCGCAACCGTCGCACGACGGTTGGAACATGTGTCAATGCGTGGCAATGCGTCGCTAATGTTAATCTATGGGGCAAAAACGCATCCTGCAAACAACTTTGCAGGATGCGTTTTTTCCCCTAACGACGCATTGCGACATATTGCAAAAAACGCCAGTGTGAAAGTAGCCTAACATGCTATTTCTGGTAAATTATTCACCAACAGGAATAATAAAAGTCACAAGCAACTTATAAAGGACTTCTAGTCACCTGTTTAGGTGTAGCATAAGACTTTGTTTGCATCACTTTTGTAATGTGTGTTTGGCATATATGTCAGGAACACATCCCATTATAAACAGCAATATTTATGCTGAATAAAGTATTTATATGCAATTTGCATACATTTGGTTCATTTAATTTGATGTACCTTTTTTTCTACTACTCTGAAAGCCTTGGTCGACTACACTTTTAATTGAGATGGAATCCTATTAAAACAAATGCTGCACCTAACAAAAAAAAGCCCAAGCTGTTTCATTCATACATAAAACAGACGATCACAAAAACAAATCAAAAGAAAATAATAGTAAAATAATGTTTTAATGTGTACCCCTTAGCTCCTGTGACACTAGGCACTTGTGATCATAAGACCAAACCAATAGACGGAAATACCTGTGGTATAATGCAATCTAGTAGTAGATAGTTGACCACCCTAGATATGACTAAATACAAACAAATAGCCCCTCTACCTGCAAAAAACACACAAATTACTCCCTGAAGAAGCAAATGCGAAACACACGTTGGGGTGTGAGACAGAGAAACATGGCTATTATCGACTAACATGAGTCTTTATCCCTTTAGTACTTGTTTTAGTCATCTCATTTTGCAATTCTTTTTTTTTCCTCCCTGTCATATTATTTTAAATGTGTATTAAAAGTTAAGGCATATTAATTTATTGATACAGATTGGGCTTCATATGCAATATATTTAATATCCTTTAGCCATAATTACATGCACTTATTTTTTTCAGTTTCTTGCTTATTTATTGATTGTATGAAATATTTATCTGGATGGTTGTAAACCATGAGTGGTAACTAGTGGCTATGATTGTACGGCTATTGAATATGCAGTGTACAGTAAACAATTGCACAATAATGGTAATAAATTATGGAACGTGAAGAAGACAAGGAGAAAGATGGCATCAAGTGTTGGGCCATCCCTATCAAAAAGATTTGGAAACATAGAGAAAGGATTGTTTAAATGTCGTACATAAATTAAGCAACAGTTTACACAGAATTAGAATTGAGCCTCCTGAATACATGAACTTGGCATGCCACCTACTTCTCTTAATTCCTCACCAGAAATTGACAGCCCTCAGTTTATAAAAGCTTAGACATTACTGGCCATCAGACATTCGGAAGCATTTGATGATGTAAAAAGTGCCATCAATCAACAGATTTTTCACAGGCTATTTGCTACAAAGCATGCAACGATAAGAAACTGTTATTTACCTGTTTTGTGGTTCAATAAAGTGTTGCCACACTGTTTTACACTCACCCTGTGTTGTCTGAGTAGTATTATGCCCACAGTAAAAGGAGAGCGGGCGTTCAGTGGGATGATCCCTGGTCAATGCGATCTCGAGCCAGCGGACTAGACCACCCGCTGACCCCTGTGTCTCTAGACAAACAGGCTTTAAGAGATTCGCTAACTGAGGAATCACTGGCTGAGGGGTAAGTTCTTCAGACTTTTGTCCGTGATGTTTCTGTGTCTCTGGTGCCCCAGCCGGTTGCATGGATGCGAGACATCCATCACAGGTAGGCGCAGGAGACTTCATATATGCAGTGATACTGGATTCGTGTTATATCATTTGGACATCTGGAGATCTTTTAGCGCATTTAAGATGGCCAGATTTAGGTCAACTTCAAAGCAGCGCTTACAAGCTGTCTAGCAAACATCTTGTAAGCACTCTACTCCTTCATTCTTGGACAGGGGTCCCTCTCTGTCTGTGTCCACCAGTACGTCCTCCAATATTGCAAGCAGAGGCAGTTTTGCCACTGAAGCATCAGAGGAGCACAAAAATACGTCAGATATCCGGATCCGGTGAAGTTCAGAGAAGAGCTTGCAAGCTGGGCAGAAAACAGCTTGTAAGCACGCTCTCCTGAACTAGGACACTGGCCAAGGCTCTTAGACGACATCCGTGGCCGATAACCTAGGAAACAAGCAGTAAACTACAGTATAAAATGTAAAATTATTTATAATGAAGATGATTTTTTTTTTAACAAATTAAATTGCAAAGTTGCTTATTTTCACAATTTCACAAGCTCTTTTCACTTTTAACTATTTATAATGTTAAGAATAACCCTTCAAGCAACTGTTTGAATATTATTTGGCATCACTTTTCTCTCCTAATAAAGCTTTAAATATTATTTCTCGTTAGATCAATACAGATACTTTGCTTTTGCAAACTGACCCTAGGTTTTATTTGACAAAAGAAACTATTATTGCACCTAATCCAGATTCGGTGTATCTGTTTCAGAGGTAAAAAATGTTTTAATGACGGCGTATAAGTTGTTTGAAGCTTGGAGGTAATTTTACTTCTTAATTTAATCATCAATTTGAAGATACTTTAGAATGTAAGGGGTAATAAACGTTACCTTATAGGACACTCCTCTGAGCTCTTACATGATGAATAAAGGGGCCAAAAATAAGGTGTATTGTATTTTACCAATAATTGTTTGGCAAATTATGTGCTTAGAAACAATGGGACAAGGAAGTGTGTGTTCAGAGGTGAGCCAAATTGTATGCTTCAATTGGTAACATTTTCAGCGTCCATATTTCCTATTTGCTCTCTCTATATAAGGTGGGTTCTAGAGTGCGACCTATTTCTTGCAGGAGCACAAGACAGATACTTTCATGCATTAACTTTCTGAAAATCATCGTGGAGACGCAATCAAGACTTTACCATGATTCTTCAGTGTTTGATCATTTTGCTCTTGTGCGATCGGAACTTTTCTACAATGACGACGAGTAAGTAAAATCCATAGATGCCTTCATTTGACCAATGCTGTGTCAACTTTTACTCCACTGACTAATATTTGGGCAGATCTATGATATTGTTAAACATAAAAAACTGTCTTTGTTGCCTTTTGTAGACATTTTTAATGCATCTTGAATAGCCAAATATTGGGGATTCACGATTAGGCTAAGTCCTGGACGAGGCACATGTAGTTTGGTGCCATCAGAATATTATTACTTTTAGAAAGTAATACCCTTTCTCATTGAAATTGAAAAAATTGGACTTCTCATGATCTAACAGTAGGCATCAGACGGGGTTCATTTTGCGCCTCCCATGTCTGTATGAGCCCCTTAGCAGCTACTGTGGCTTCATCTATAGCACTTTTGTGACTCTACAAATTGCTAATGAAAAGGGAACTGTCCCGCTGCTCCCCAGATTTTTTGGGCTTTGATGAAGCTCCAAGTCTTTTTTCCCAGTGCACACATTTGGTAAAGTTCCAATTCAATCCTTTAAATAACCTACCGTGACTTAAAATACTCTTTATTGAAAAATCCAGAAAATGCAGACATTTATCCAACAGCACAAACATGTCCAAACTTACATGTTTCAAACTGATTTGCCGTTTTTCATGTGTCTGTAACTTTGTGGCTTAGAATAAAGTAATCTTTAGTGAAGTATCAACAGATTCAGTGTTGGTGTAACTTTCAGGTTTTAATTTTATCGGTGTGTGGATCTAAACAGTGATTAACTGATCAGTTAAAAAGTACCTTGCAAATAACTTGCAAAATACTTAAATACAGTGGCTTGCGAAAGTATTCACCCTCTTGGCATTTTTGGTGTTTTGCTACCTCACAACCTGGAATTTCAGGGAATTTTTAGGGTTTGTATCAGTTCAAGTAAAGAACATGCCTACAACTGTGAACATTTAGTTTCCTTTTTTGTGAAGCAAACAAATAGGACAGAATAATTGAAAACCTCAGTGTGCATAACTATTCACCTCTCTAAAGTCAGTACTTTGTAAATCCTTCATTTGAGGCAATTGCAGCTGCAAGTCACTTTATATAAGTCTCTTTGAGCTTTCCACTGGGATTTTTGACTGTACCTCAAGGCAAAACTCCTCCAGCTCCTTCAAGTTAGATGGTTTCCTCTGGTGAACAGCAATCTTCAAGTCTGACCACAGATTGTCAGTTGGATTAAGGTCTGAGCTTTGACTAGGTCACTCCAAAACATTTACATGTTTCCCCTTAAACCACACAAATGTTGCTTTAGCAGAATGCTTTGTGGTCATTGTCTTGTTGGAAACTGAACCTCCATTCCAGTCTCAAATTTCTGACAGACTGAAACATGTTTTGTTCAAGTATATCCCTGTATTTCGCACCATCCATCTTCTCCTCGACTCAAACCATTTTCCTTGTCCCTGATGCTGAAAAACATCCCCACAGCATTATGCTGCCATCACCACCATGTTTCACTGTGGGAATGGTGTTTTTGTGGTGATGAGCTGTGTAGGTTTGGCACCAGACATATAGTCTACCTTGGTGGTCAAAAAAGTTCAATTTTGGCTTCATATGACCACAGCACTTTCCTCCATACATTTGGGCAGTCTCCCACATGTCTTTTGGCAAACTCAAAATGAGCTTAAGGGCTCATACTCACTTGCGTGAAATGTGGTCGAGTCTCGCAGGTTAAAACCTGGCTCTGCCGCCGGCACTCCAGAGCGGAGTGTGCGGCCGCACATCAATACATGGAGCTGCAAGCTCTGCTCCCAAGTGCCGGCGGCAGAGCCAGGTGTTACCATGCGAGACTTGGCCGTATTTCACGCAAGTGAGTATGAGCCATTATAATTTGTGTGTAAAAGTAAAGGCTTTTTTTCTGTCTACTCTTCCATAAAGGCCAGCTCTATGGAATGTACGGCTTAATGTGGTTATATTCGCACTGAGTTTCCTACTTGTTGATTCATATGTTAAGAAGTGCCATGTAGTATTCTGGGACATCCAGCTGAATGATCATAGGTTTGTTGTGGTACCATGTTCTTTCCACTTGATGATAATGGATTTGGTGGCGCTCCGGGAACTCTTCAGAGATGGGGTTATTTTTTTATAACTCAACCCTGACTTGTACTTCTGAGCAACTTTGTCTCTGACTTGTTTGGTTGATTAATCCCCTTGGTCTTCATGGTGTTGTTTGGCTAGTGGTGCCTTTTGCTTAATGGTGTTGCAACCTCTGTGGCCTTTCAGAAAAGGTAGAGTGTATATACTGACAGAACATATGACACTTAGTGAAAGAAAGTCCACCTACGTGCAAACTAAGTATGTGACTTATTAAGGTAATTGCTTGCACCAGAAATTTTAGAATCATAGAATGTTAGAGTTGAAAGGGACCTCCAGGGTCATAATGTCCAACCCCTTGCTCTATGCAGGATTCACTAAACCATGTCAGACAGATATCTGTCCAGCCTCTGTTTGAAGACTTCCATTTATGAAGAACTCACCACCTCTCGTGGCAGCCTGTTCCACTCATTGATCATCCTCACTGTCAAAATTTTTTTTCTAATATCTAATCTATATCTTCCTCCTTTCAGTTTAATTCCATTGAATCCACCTAACCATAGCTTTGTCACTACCATACTTTGTCCTTTTTTCAATAAGGATAGTATGCTTTGCTGAAGTCGAGATAAAATATATCTAGCGCATTTCCCTGGTCCACCCAGTCAGTGATTCCATCATAGAAGGAAATTAGAGGAGTATGTCATGATTTATTTGCTACAAACCCATTCTGGCTCTGGTTAATTACTGTATTCTTATCCATGTACTTATATACATGCTGTTTAATAATTTGTTCAAATATCTTTCCTGGTATAGAAGTAGGGCTCACTGGCCTGTATGTTCCTGGTTCCGTCTTCTTTCCTTTTTCGAATATTGGCAAATGTTGTCCCTTTCTCCAATCTTCTGGGCTGTCTCTTGTTCTCCAGGATTTTTCAAAGATTCAGGAAAGTGGTTCTGTAATTTCCTTTATTAGCTCTTTTAGTACCCTAGGATGTAATTACCATATTTTCCGGACCATAAGAAGCACTTTTTCTCCAAAATTTTTTTGAGGAAATGGGGGTGCATCTTATGGTAGGAATATACTTACAAATCCTGTGGCGGCGGTCCCGATGCAGCCTCCCTTCCCAGGCTGGTGTGGCTGTGGTGGGCTCTGTGGGGGTGGCAGGGCTACCTCTGGCATTTCGTCAAAGCCCGGAGGCTCCCACACATCTGTTGCTGCGATGCGGTGCGATGGCCTCCGGCAAAATGGCCACCGGGGGTGGCGCATGCTCAGATTCAGATCTCGACAACGAGATCTCATCTCCCGAGATCTCAGGACGAGATCTAGTTGCCGAGATCTGAATCTGAGCATGCGCCGCCCCCTGCATCCATTTTCCCGGAGCCACCACATCACAGCAACGGAGCTGCAGGGCTTCCGGGCTTTGATGAAATGCCGTCGGAGCCCCACCACCCCACAGAGCACTGCCACCCCACAGAGCACCGCCACCGCCCCAGCCCAAGATGGGATTTCACGGAGGCCACCGCACCAGCTTGGACCACCGAACGACCCCTTTGATCACTCCTCCACCTGTGCCGATCCCTTCCCTGGTAAACTGAATTCGGACTGTAAGATGACCCCCATTTGACACATTTTTTTCCCCTATTTTCCTTCTGAAAATTTGGGGTGCGTCTAATGGTTCTGTGTGTCTTTCAGTCTGAACAAAATGGTAATCGGGACCAGAAGATTTAAATTCCTTTACATTAGCTAAGTTTTCCCTCACCATCTCTCTGTTTAAAGATAGGATTAAAATAATCCACACTTCGATAGCACCATGAAGGATCAATTGCTTTCTTAGAGAACACAGATGCTAAATAGGAATTTTTAGGGGACTCCTCTCAAAAGGGGTGAATACATATGCACATGCCAATTTTTAGTTATTTGAAGACAATAATCTATATTTTCTCAATTCACGTCACCAACTTAAGGTACCGTCACACATAACGATATCGTTGCTTTTTGTGACGTAGCAACGATATCGTTAAGGAAATCGTTATGTGTGACAGCGACCAACGATCAGGCCCCTGCTGGGAGATCGTTGGTCGCTGAGGAAAGTCTAGAACTTTATTTCGTCGCTGGACTTCCCGCTGACATCGCTGGATCGGCGTGTGTGACGCCGATCCAGCGATGTCTTCACTGGTAACCAGGGTAAACATCGGGTTACTAAGTGCAGGGCCGCGCTTAGTAACCCGATGTTTACCCTGGCTACCAGCGTAAACGTTAAAAAAACAAACACTACATACTTACCTTCAGCTGTCTGTCCCCGGCGCTCTGCTTCTCTGCACTCCTCCTGCCTTCTGTGTCAGCACCGGCCGGCCGGAAAGCAGAGCGGTGACGTCACCGCTGTGCTTTCCGGCTGACCGGCGCTGACAGTGCAGAGGAAAGCAGAGCGCCGGAGGACAGATAGCTGAAGGTAAGTATGTAGTGTTTGTTTTTTAACGTTTACGCTGGTAACCAGGGTAAACATCGGGTTACTAAGCGCGGCCCTGCGCTTAGTAACCCGATGTTTACCCTGGTTACCGGGGACCTCGGGATAGTTGGTCGCTGGAGAACTGTCTGTGTGACAGCTCTCCAGCGACCAAACAGCGACGCTGCAGCGATCGACATCGTTGTCGGTATCGCTGCAGCGTCGCTCAGTGTGAAGGTACCTTTAGACTATTTAGTGCTGATGCATCACACACAAATTGGATTACAAAAATATTTCAACAGATTGTAATGTAGCAAAATAGGTAGAAAGCCAAGAGGTGTGAATAATTTCACAAGCCACTGTACTTACAAATCTTAAATCATTCATAGTTGAGACTCACAGACTGTGCATTTAATCTTTATCAAAACTACCGTAAGTCATATGATATGTAAAGTTGTAAAATGTATATTGTGACATAAGTATTGACCTATATAATGTTTTGTTTCTGCAGGTCCAACCACTTTTAATGAGAAATGCATATCCCAAACAGGTAGGAATACATAACTAGAAGGATATGGAATACATACCTGGACAATTTTCTGGCAGCTAAGAATGTTGTGTAATTCAGATGTTTTATTCTGTTCGAGTTTTGGTTATTGCTTAATTTGAGGGGGTTTTCATGCAAACCACTGATCAATGGTGGTGTCGGACACAAGGTCAGCGCCAGCTCCTGCTGAACCAGAGCAATTGTCGGGGCCTACTGCACCTGGAGATATTTTTGGAGCAGGCTCAGGAGAATAGTCTACTCCATACAGTGAGGATGCCAGCTGTGTTTTACAGCCGGCTCCCAAGTATATATGCTGCACTCAAAGTTAGGTCCAATCTTAACAGTTTACTGCCTTGATGCCACTGTGACAGCAGCATTTAAGGTGTTGGACATGATATTCCAGAATCGCTGTCATGGCAGACAGGGGTCTACTGAAGGTGAACATTCATTTTACAATTTGGCAATATTATAATATTTTTGCCCATGGTACAAATAATTCCTTGAGGTGTATCGATGATAAAATTTTCTAAAATTGATCCAACATATTGAACACCAAAATGAAAAAAAAAATAATTGAAATGGCAGAATTGTTCTTTTTTGTTACTTTGCCTTCCCAAAAAAATTGAATAAAGAGTTCAGAAAGTTATATACAATTGAAATTGTTACAATAAAAACTTCAATTCATACAGCAAAAAAAACAAACCCTCATGCAACAGTATCAACTAAAAACAAAAAAAAATGCTAGAGATCTAGGAAGGCGAGAAGGAAAAATCAACAGCGAGGGAGCTTTGAGCCAGCCCTGGTTAGACCACCACCGATCTGGTATTCTTGACTATATTCTAAGGACAGGTCATAAATATATTCACAGACAACTCCCTTAATTAATAGAACAGATTAGTAGGGTGAGAAGGTTATCCCCCAGCCTGTTCGTTGACAATTGTTATAATCTACTGCAATAATAAAAAAAACACAAACAGAATCTAATCCGGAAAGAAGGATATTGTGTGTGATACAAAAACCTACGCCTAATACTGAACTTTCACTTTAAAGCCGTAGATTCAGGACCTATTTCTTCTATTCCACAAACCAACTGCTGCAGAACCTCTATAATATTTTGGAGTTTCGAGTCAATCAGAGTGTTAGGCCGGGATCACACATACGCAAGATATGGCCGAGTCTCGCAGGTGAAATCCCTCCTCTGGCGCCAGCACTCCGGAGCGGAGCATGCAGCCGCACAGCAACACATGGAGCCACACGCTCCGCTCCGGAGTGCCGGCACCAGAGCTGGGTTTTCACCTGCGAGACTCGGCAGTATCTCACGTATGTGTGATCCTGGCCTTAGGCTTAGAATTTATTGTTATGAAACGTTTCCGTGTCCTTCTACAGAATTTAGCAGACTAAGGGTACGTGCCCACGATCAGGATTAGTAGCGTTTTAGATGCAGAGTATTTTCGCTACGTCGAAAACGCTGCGTTCTACATTACTTACGCACTTGTCTTTTAGAACTATGTGGATTTACCGCGTGTAATGGCAGTCTGTTCAGGGAAAGTACGCAGCGCAACAGAAATTAACATGTTGCAGTTCGGAAACCCGCACCGCGGTTCAGTTTAGGCAGAGTTAAAAAGAAGCACAGTGGTCATGGGCTCTCTATACATCCCATCCACTATGCTTATAATGTAGAACATAGCGTTTTGGAGACCGTGAAAGTACACTGCATCCAAAACGATACTATCCCTGATCATGGGCACGTAGCGTAAGAGCAATGATCTGTCTTATTTTTCTTCATAACTTATGTTCGGTAGGTTAGAAGAAATATGGAATTTATACTTATTTTTTTTATTTTATCACAGACACCGAGTCCTCTTCTCTGACATATGTGGTGGATGTAAGCGGTTCTATGAGGGATGATCTAAGTCAACTAAAACTGGTGAACGGTTGGCTTCTTGACAGAGTTTCAGCACGATTTCCATGTGGTGTTCGCCAGTATACAATGGTGGAGTTCAATGATCCAAGTAATATATTTTAACTGTTATTTTTTTTCCTATATATTACTACAGGGAAATGAAAATCTATAAATTAAAATATGTCCGGACTTACCATGTACAGCTCTGGCAAAAATCAAGAGACCACTGCAAAATGTTCAGTTTGTCTGATTTTTCTCTTTATAAGTATATTTTTTAGTAAAATGTAAATTGTTCTCTTAGTCTATAAACTTCTGACATGTCTCCGAATTTCTAAAGCAATAAATTTTGTATTTATTTTTTTTCTAAAAAGGAGAAATGGTCAAAATTAAAGAAACCCCAGTGCTTTCAGACCTCAAATAATGCAAAGAAAACAAGTTCATAATCATTTAGAAACAACAATACTAATGTTTTAACTTGGGAAGAGTTCAGAAATCAATATTTTGTGGAATAACCATGATTTTTAATCACAGCTTTCATGCGTTTTGCATGCTTGCCACCAATCTATCACACTGCTTCTGGTGCAAAAATATAAGCAGTTCTTCTTTGTTTGAAGTCCTGGGACTATCCATCATCCTCTTGGTTACATTCCAGAGGTTTTCAATGGGGTTCAGGTCTGGAGATTGGGCTGCCCATGACAGGGTTTTGATGTGGTGGTCTCTTAATTTTTCCTGCCCAGTAGCCACAGGACGCACGCCGGCATCATATTCACTTAAGGCATGTGGTCTTATACCTTTGGACCTTCCTAGTTCAGTATCCGGCATTGGTTTTGATCCATTTTTTGCCTAGACTTTGGCATACGACATATTAGGATTTTCACCTATATTTACAGCTACTATTTTTTCCTCAGTCTATTTTACATACAGCACGCTGAACATTTACAGACTACCTTGATAAAGGCATTGCATGCCGAAACGTTGGAGTTTTGATGTCTGTCTTCTTATTGGCTGATTACGAATAAATCATTTTTTCTACTGAGAGTAAATATTTGTGGACTTGTTGAGTGCCGAAGGTTACCTTTTCTATATATTATTATTTTCCTTTGAGCACCGCATCATTTGAAGAGTGCACCACTTTTGACCTTATTACTCTTAATTTTTGCCAGAGCTGTATAGTAGTATTTACAGATGAAGAGTGAAGATATTTTATCCATAAAATAATCCCTGACTTCTTTACAATGACGTATCGGCTAAAATACTTATACAGTAGGTTGTGTCTACTATAGACCACCTATTATTTTCCGTATTACATAATTTGATACAATGGATTGGACCCCTAATTTAAGGTTAGGGATTAATCTACTGAGATAAAAAAAATGCCATTTAAGGCTTCAATATGTGATAGCCTTAGGAACAAAATAGTTTCTATTTACTCGCAAGAAGCAGTGATATTCATATTAAAAGCTTAAAGGGGTATTTTGACTGGATTGATTAAACTTACACTGAGTACCTCCTCCATTTGTCATTGTTCCACTGATTCTGAAAACATTTTTATTTTTCTTCTGTGCACCTTGGTTGCAACATTATGATGCCAATTCAACGAATGGGGCGTATCCCACAGAACTTCTCTGTGGGGGTGGCCATGTTTTGATTGCCCAGTGTCAAAGGAGACGAAGCAAACGCCTACAAAAAAGATCTGTGGTATTCGCCCAGTAGTTGAAGGGAAAATTTGCACCTTTATTTTCACGGCCATAACTTTGGAGCTGAAGGGCACAGACGAAAAAGGAAAACTGTTCCAGAATCAGTGGAGCAGCAGCAATGGGATGAGGTACTCAGTTTAAATTAAAAAAAACAAATAAAAAAAATCACATGAAAGGTTCGTTATGACTGTTTCTGTATTTCCAGTAGATACCTCAGGTGCACGCTTGCCTTCTTTGAGTCACCTCCAGGGGACCAAGGAACATAATGAGAGTCAGGGTTCAAAATGCAGATACAAATTCTCTGGTTTGTATCCTTACTGGCCCCTTCCCTTCAAGATTAAGCCCAAAGGGTTTTGAGGTGCAGATATGTATAAAGTTCAGGCAGAGACAAAGCACGCAACTCCCAAGTGTAGCACAGAATGACAGCAACAGAGGTCACAGCACAGGTGATATGAATATCTCGCCGATCCCTCTTATAGGTGAGTGCGGTTGTGGCCTAATTCACACACCAGTATTTTGTTAATATTTCCCATCAGTATTTCTAATACAAAATCAGGAGAGAAACATGTACGGAAACCAGAATTGAAAGGTTTACAAATAATCTGTGTTTTGGAGCATTCCTGGTTTTGAATTACACATACTAATGAAATACTGTCCAAAAACTTTGACGCGTGAATTGAGTCTAACTCCTTGCAGAACTGTTACAAATTGCATTTCTTTTTTAGTGATTGGGCCAAGCAGAATTACCAATTCAAGAAAGGTGTTTGGATATTTCTTTAATAGCCTGTATGCAACTGGAGGTGGTGATTGTCCTGAATTGGCTATGGGAGGTCTTCAAATGGGCCTGGAACGTTCACCTGACAACTCAGTAATCATGGTTCTAACTGATGCATCTGCGAAAGATTACAACAATCAAACTTTAATAAATAACATATATTCACTTATATCGTCAAAGAACTCCCAGGTAATAAGATTTATCTATCTATCTATTATCTATCTATCTCTTTATAGCCCTAGCCCCCTGAGGAAGCCTGTAGAGGTGAAACTTGTTCTACAGTATCTTTCTTATTATAGCACTAAGCCCCCTGAGGAAGCCTGTTGAGGTGAAACTTGTTGGGGTAACTCTGTATTTATATTAGTTAGCTCTAGTGAAACATGTGTATATCATAGACTACAGATACTTTGATTTGTTGTATCAAACCATTGACTGCAGCCATGGTATAGACAGGGTAACAGCTTTAGCAATGTAGTTAGATTGATCAGCTAAGTGTGCAGGATCTAGGGATCATATATTATATAGAAACAGCACAGGCTCACTATTGTAATTTTAACCAGTCTGACTTTCCCTTAATTGGGGTTTATTTACCTTCTGGGTAATTTGGTAATAAGAATTTTCATCCCTAAAGGGATGGTTTCATTCACTAGTTAATTTAAAGGATGCCATGGCCTAAGGCTGGAATCAAATGGAACAAGGAAGAAGGAGAAGTACACGTCTGACCTTTATACTTCCCATTGCTTTTGAATATATTCATGGATTTCATAAAGAAACCAGCCATAAAGTTGCTTGTGATCATATCGGTTGTTTTATGACATTTCCTCTGGGCAGTTTTTATGTTAACAGGAGCAATGACTATATGTTGTCATTTTTCCATTGGAGTGAAATGGTTCAAGCAAATCTGAAATATCAGCCATAAAAAAGACTTGTGGCACCATCTAAAATTTTGGTGCACACACTGATAATTAAAACCATCGCGCCATGTTTCTACATGGCAAAAATGTGATAATTTTTTGTGTAGAGAATCTGATTTAGAGAATCTGATTTATTTAAAAGGGTTGTCCAGTCACCACAAATTGATCATCCATCCATGAGTCATCAACATGAGATAAGTTGGGGTTTGACACCTGACACGTCATTTGCGTCGGCAGTCACCAGATGTGCACGCTCAACGTGTAGCAGCCACTGCTGGGTACTGCAGGACAGCTTAGATTCACAGAACAGGAGATGTCCTCCAGTACCAGGCATGACGTAAGGGGTACACGTGACTCATGACCGCCTTTACTGACTTAAATGCCTAACCTTAATTACTTACTGAATCGAATCTCTCGTAAACTGCCTTATCGTAAGATCCCCTCCTGAATAACGACATTACACCAGATTTGGATTAAATGGCCACAGCAGCCTTTTATTAAACATAAAATACAACATGTAAACAATATCTCCCCCAGGGAGTGGTGGTCCTCGAAGCCTCAAAAATAACTTTGCAGAAATTCAAATTGTGTACCTTGGCCTCCAGGCTTAGTCTTGCTTCCAGCCGCTAAGCACCAGCTCGGAGGCAGATAATGACCAACCCGGCCAAACCAACCGGTTACCAAATCCTTTAATCAGCCCCTCCATGGGCTGATCTACCACATCTACTCGCAATCCACTCCGGGGGAGTCCAGGACCACTAGAGGTCTTTCCCCACTAGAATCCGCCATTCCCCTCTTTCCACCAACTTTGAGGACCTCCCTCCCCCCCCCCCAACTGCTATGACAAAAATTACTCCTTCCCCTTAAACAAAAACATAACCTTAAAATAAACGCGATTAAACAAAATCGAAACCAGAAAAAGGGAGGGTGGGTGGGGATTTCAGCCACCGAAATCCACCGCCGGACCAGCAGGTGAGCGTGGCAGTTGCATTATCTTTGCATAAAACTCAGTGTACCTGCCAGAGAAATGGACATATTGCGGATTTGAAACGTGACCGCAGGTCAGTTTACACTGAGTGTAAACAGTGGGCGTGAAATTTCTATAAATCCCATCCACTTTGCTGGAATTGTAAGATGCTGCAATTTTGGAACAGTAAAAATACACAACGTCAAAAACGCACCAAAAACTCATTGTGGGAACGTAGCCTAAAGGTTCCCACATGCAGACAACATCTCGTTCCTGTTATCACCTGACACCTGTGGATGTGCGTATATCTGTGTCACATTGTGAGGTACATAGTGTTTTTTTCTACTTTTTTAACAACCACTCTCTCGTTTGTAGGTTTTCTTTTTGATCACTGGTCTGTGCAGCGGCTTAGACGACCCACAATTTTTGATCTACAGAGACATTGCCTATAAGAGCTTTGGACACGTCTTTCAAATCAACCTTTCACAACTAAGCCAGGTAATTCAGTACACAACCATCATTAATATCTCTACAGTAGATAAATTATGATAATTAATTAGCTTGCTGTTTTAATGCAGAAAGAGTGATTCTTGACAGTCTCTATAGTTATATATACCGTACTTATCGATTCTCTGCTTTATATGTTCAATCTATAGTGGAGGGAATTTTATGAAATCCCATCTTCACTATGCGTGCAGGGCCGCATCCGGCGGCCCTGCGTAACTGGACATGTGGCACGTCTTTCCAGACCGCAGCATGACTATTTATCTTCCGTCTCTGCAAGATAAATAACTCAGTCTATGAATACGTTGCGGTGATTCTACATGTGTTCAATGAACACATGCGGAATCACTGCACGGACAACAGGGGGCAGCGCTTTTGAGCAACAGAGAATGTTCATTTATTAAGAATTAAGAACATCCAGCTTACAACATGAGAACAGGATCAATCTGGTTTCTGAGAGAGAGAGAGAGCTGCTGTGACCTTCAGCTTCAGCTGCACACACAAGAATGTGCTCACAAAGAAAAGAGGAGGAGGAACATCCTGTCTGTAAATGAGGACTCCTTTTTTTTTTTTTTAAACCTTGTTGACATGTGAACAATATGCATGCAGATATATAAATCACATCATATTAAACAAACAATAGTTGTTGCAATACATACAGATCAATATGCATTAGGCCAACACCCCCACTCAACAACCACTTATTCTGTCAGTCCCATAGTGGTTGTCAATTCTTGGAACCTAGGTCGTGGCAATGGCTTGGTCAAAATATCAGCTAACATTTTATCAGTTTCACAATAAACAAATTGAATTACACCACAATCTATTAAATCACGTAGATGATGACATCTGATGTCGATGTGCTTAGTTCTAGCACTGATCTTTTCACTGCATGCAAGTGTAATGCATCCTTGGTTGTCCTCATATATGACCGTTGGCTGAGTTAACGGTTTACCAAGATCGTCCATCAGTTGTCTTAGCCAAATGATCTCCTGACTTGCATAGGCTGCAGATACATACTCAGCTTCTGTAGATGACAAAGCAACAGATACTTGTTTTCTACTAGACCAGGAGATTGAACTTTCTCCAAGTTTAAATACGTATCCGCTTGTGGATTTACGATCTTGCGAATCACCAGCCCAATCTGAGTCAACATAGCCGGTGAGTTTTAGATTTCCATCCATTTTCCATCTGTATATCTCGTGTACAGGCATGGATCCGCTTGACCTCTTTTAAATCCTTCTTCTAAAAAGACTTTGTTCATTTTAATGTTCCATGCTCTCGCCGATTGCTTAAGACCATAAAGAGATTTTTGTAGTTTGCAAACAAGATTCTGTTCACCTTCCTTTACATAACCTTCAGGTTGAGTCATGTATAAGTCCTCCTTAATGTCACCATTTAAAAATGCAGTTTTGATATCCAAATGTCTGACAAACATTCTTTGTACTGCAGCTACTGCCAACAATGCTCTAAATGTCTGCTTAGCGACCGGGGAAAAGGTAGCATCATAGTCTTCGCCATATTTTTGAGAATATCCTTTTGCGACCAACCTCGCTTTAAATCTGTGGACTTTACCTTCAGAATCATATTTGGTTTTAAATACCCATTTGCACTTAATTGCCTTTTTATCCTGTGGTAACTCAGTGAGTTTCCAAGTTCGAAGTTGATGAAGCGAGTTCATTTCTTCATTCGCGGCATTGATCCACTTTGTTCTTTCATAGGCGGGTAGTTTCTGCATTTCATCCCATGACTGTGGTTCATGTCTTCACAATGTAGGATAAACGTTTAGCTGGTATTCCTTTATTTGTTCTTGACGACCATCTAATTTCAGGTTCACTTAGGCCTTTTGTTGTTCCTTCAGTGGTTGAAGAGTCCTGCCAGACTTCTACATTCTTTTCTTCGTTGTCTTGTAATTGTGATTGAGATTGTTGTTGATGCTTCATCTGGACTACTGGCATAATGTCATAAAACTTAGGTGACACAAAGTTTTCATCAAACACTACATCTTTACTTATTGTGACCTTGTTTGTCTCTGGGTGTAAAATTCTATAACCTTTCTGGGTTTCACTGTAGCCTACCGGGATGCCTTCCTTGGCATGAGATTCCCACTTAGTTCGTTTTTCTTTGGGAACATGTGCTTATGTTCCTTATGTGTTGTAGCTTTGGTTTTGTACCATTCCATTGCTCAAATGGAGTTTTCTCTGTCGCTTTACTTGGTAGTCTGTTCTGAAGATAACAAGCCGTCATAATAGCTTCGCCCCAATATACTGTAGGCAAATTTCCATCAAATAACATACTCCTTGCGCTTTCACAGAGTGTCCGGTTCCTTCTTTCTGCTACACCATTTTGCTCAGGGTTGTATGGTACAGTAGTTTGAAATATGATTCCATTTTTCTTTAAAATGCTCTGTGTTTCATTACTTGTATACTCAGTTCCATTATCTGCACGTAAAGTTTTGGGCATTCTTCCAAACTTGTGTACTTCAGCTAGATATATTTCAATTTTCTCTGGAACTTTATTTTTGCTGTGAAGTAAATAGACACCTGTATATCTTGAATTGTTATCAATAAATGTAAGAAAATATCTCTTCTCTCCAGGGGTCTGAGTACGCATTGGACCACAGATATCCGTGTATACTAAATCTAGTGGTTGTTCTGTTCTTGTAGTAATTTTCTTAGGAAAGGCCTTTCTGGACATTTTCCCTTTGATACAGCTTAAACACCTCATTGTCTGATTACATGAATCAATTGTAATATTATCAGCTAATTGTTCTTGAAATAACTTTCTTATTGCTTCTGGGTCTCTATGCGCAAGCCGCCTGTGCCATACATGAATACAGTTCTTGCTTAGCTGTGCATACACACTCTTTTCATTTCAACTGATACAGTTCATCTCTGATTTTTCCTTTTGCTAATGTGTGACCCTCTTTTGAGATGATGCAGCTATCTTCCTTAAATGTAACTTCATTACCTTGTTTTGTGAGCTTTTTCACAAATAATAGATTACTTTCAAGACTAGGCACATATAGTACATCCTTTACATGGATCCTTCTACTTTGTGTTGCAGAGATGTTACAATCAATATAACCGTCTCCTATGCCTTCTGAGTTCATGCACTGACCGTTTGCCATTATCACTTTCTCTGACTTATTTTGTTTAAGCTTAGTAAAGAAGTCTCTGTCATTGGTCATGTGACTGGTTGCACCAGAATCTATACACCACACATGCTTTGATTTAAATGCATTGACTGATGTGAATGCAGCTTCAGTACTTGCCGAATCATTGTTTCCAGATACAGCACTCTTAACTCTCTGTTGGCTGTTTTGCTTTTTCAGCTGATTCATTTTAACTTTCCAGACTCTGCATTCAGCTTTTAAATGACCTGGCTTCTTGCATACAAAACATTCACGTGTCTCTTTAGGGTGGTTTCTGCTGGTGGGCACATCATGTGTTTGTAAAGCAGTTTCCTTGTTACATATCTTGCTGCTCACATTTTCTGCCTTTCTCTTATATTAATCTACAAGCTTTCCTCTGACGTATTCCAATGTCAGCTCATCATCTGGGCGTGCATCTAGTGCAGTTACAAGCGTGTCATAGCTTTCTGGGAGACCACTAAGTAATAGTGCTGCTACATGGAAGTCCTTCATATCTTTCCCAATGCCCCGCAGGCGCTCTACAGTCTCCAGAGTATTTCTAATGTAGTCCTGCATGTCCTGGTCATTGTGTAGCTTAGACTGATACAGCTTTCTCATTAGATAGAGTTTATTACTTAAATTTATTCTCTCATGTACTTTCTGCAAGTGCTCCCACATTTCCTTTGCAGATTCACACTTACACACATGCACAATCTGATCATCCTCTATACTGAGTGATATGGTGCTCTGTGCTTTCTGATCCATTTCTAGCCATTCCTGTGGTACTGCGTCAGCCTTAAGGTACCGTCACATTTAGCGATGCTGCAGCGATCTAGACAACGATCACGATCGCTGCAGCGTCGCTGTGTGGTCGCTGGAGAGCTGTCACACAGCGACCAACGATGCCGAGGTCCCTGGGTAACCAGGGTAAACATCGGGTTACTAAGCGCAGGGCCGCGCTTAGTAACCCGATGTTTACCATGGTTACCAGCGTAAACGTAAAAAAAAACAAACACTACATACTTACATTCCGGTGTCTGTCCCCCGGCGCTGTGCTTCTCTGCACTGTGTAAGCGCCGGCCGGAAAGCAGAGCACAGCCGGAAAGCATATTGCTTTCTGGGAAATATAGTACATGACTGGGCAATATACTATGTGGCTGGGCAATATACTATGTGGCTGGGCAATATACTATGTGACTGGGCAATAAACTATGTGACTGGGCAATATACTACGTGACTGGGCAATATACTACGTGGTTGGGCAATATATTACGTGGCTGGGCAATATAGTATGTGGCTGGGCAATATAGTACGTGGCTGGGCAATATACTATGTGGCTGGGCAATATACTATGTGGCTAGGCAATATAGTACATGACTGGGCAATATACTACGTGACTGGGCAATATACTACGTGACTGGGCAATATAGTACGTGGCTGGGCAATATACTACGTGACTGGGCAATATACTACGTGGTTGGGCAATATATTACGTGGCTGGGCAATATACTACGTGAGCTGTGCAATATACTACGTGGACATGCATATTCTAGAATACCCGATGCGTTAGAATCGGGCCACCATCTAGTTCATTTATAATTGCTCAATTAGAGCTTTATAGCGTATGTAGTGAAAAAAAGATAATCCCTGGTGTTTAGTCATTAAGCTCATTACATCATAGTGAATTAGAGCATCCAGAACAAAGGAAATAATAGTTCCTAATATAGTAAAACAGCCATTGTAATGACTCATTGGCAGCCGATTCTCCTTTGTCATATAATGCTATAATTTACTATAACAAATTCCTGGTTTCACGAGGAACACGCTCACTATTATCATAAGGTCACACACAATACACACTCATTAGAGCGCGCTGAAAATATATACAGCAAAAGGCCTTTATTGAGGGTTTATGGTTCATTTCATAAACAACCACCAGTAGCATTGATAGCCTGTGCTTTATCTCCCCCCCTAAAAAAAATACAAAATTTAAATCTTACAGAAAAACACAGCAATATGATAATTTTCTACGTAATATGTCTAAATAATGCAGTGATTTAGTTACCAAATAGCAAATATTATTCCCATACTATTACTAAACAAAGTCCACTAGACCAAGGCCAACATACCGATAATACCACCACACGGTGACCATAGATTACCACTGAATACTGTCACAAAAATACCACCATACTGATTAATAAAAATCACTCTACTAAAACTAATGTTATCCCTATACAATACCGTATAGATGAAGATATCAGTATATACAGTACAAGTATATACTGATATATAGACTTCACCATAGACTTCTCCAGTTGAATTCATACATTTTCTCTTTTCTTCTTCATTCGGAATAAAACTCCTGCCAGAACTTATATCTCCAAAATGAAACACCCATATATCTATGGCTAATGTCTTCTAAATCACCCTTTTCACTTTTCTACTAATTCTACAATAATAGTCCCTCCCTTTTTCCCCACAGTAAACATATCCCCTAAAACAATATACAATACTGTAGTGATGCTCCCCTACGCCCCCCCATATTGTAGTCATGCTAATGACCCCGTTATGCACAAAGACAGTAGAATTGCCCCTACCATGGCACCCATATAATTATATTGTCCACCTAGTATGCCCCCATACAGGTGTAACATCCCTCTTTGTGACCCCCTACATGGTAGTATTATTCCCTTTTGTATCCCCAATATATTAACAATGTCCCTCTATGTGACCCCATACATTTATGGAGACAACAAAGGAGGACATAATTAATGAATAATGTCCTCCTAAGTGGCCCCCATACACTAACAATATCCACCTATATGGAACCCATACATTAATGTCCTCTTATGTTGCCTCCATAAATTATAGTGCCCCCCCATACAATAGTAATGTCCCTGTATGTGTCCCCCATGCATTAATAATGTCTACCTTTTTGTCCCCCTATGTGGCTCTATAGAGCAATAATGGCCCCTATGTGCAACCATTCAGGAATAATGTTCCTCTGTGTGTCACTATACATTAAAAATGTCCCACTATGTGACAATTTAGTTAATTTAAATATTTGGTTGCCACCCATTTCACTCAAAAATATTCCCTATGATATTGGCCAAGTTCAGGTGGTTTTAAAAAAGCTGGATCGACACTCTCGACCTATCCTAATTACAATTCTTTACTATAAAGTTTGGGACATAATCCTGAGGAAGGCAAGGGAAAAGCAAGATATCCAGCTTGATGGTCAAAAGATTTCAATCTTTCTGAATTTTTCTGTGGAAGTCCAGCACAAATGTTCTATGTTCCTGGACATTAAATGGAGAATGAGGGATTTGGGTATACAATACTCTATGATTTATCGCTCTAAACTGAGAGTGGTAGAGCTTAGTCCAACCTCATTATTTGAGTCTTTGAAGGACGCCTTGAGATGACTGGACACCCACAAACATCAGATCCAGCAAGATGAGAGGGCCTGAATCAAACATGGGTCATGGAGACGGAACTTGACCTCAGATCATAATGGGAAAAGGAGCTAACCGGGCTGTAACTCTCACCCCTCTAGGTGACCAGGCATTTTAGGGTTTCCGATCGATGTTTTGTCCCATAATTGGTTGAGTTCTGTCCTAGAGACAGTGGTACCTAAGTCCTACAATAACAGTGTTTACCAAATGGTCAGGTGCTTTTTATGAGAGAGAAAAAGTCTTAGATCTTTGAGTTCACCTTGTGAAAAATGGGAGCAAAAGCAAAAGAGTTGCGTTTCTATTTTTGTTCAATTTATATGATGTAATATGCTTCTTAGTTTTTACAAACAAAATGCTGTTAACCCCGATGAATGGTTTAAATGTTTCTTGATTAAAAAGAGAGAAACCACAGTCCATCATTACTTTTAAGACCTGAATTTCAGTCAATCTGGAAAATTGCAAGAACCTTGAAGGTATCCTCAAGTGTGGTCCTGAAAACATTTATGATGAAATTGGCTCCCATGAGGAGTTACCAGCTTCAAACACACTAATTACTAGTTTTTGACGTAAAAGACGGTTAAGGAACATGTCTGCGATGTTTTTCTAAAACGTCTTCTTCGGCGTATATCTGATGGTTTTTTGCTGTGGTTTGTCCACTGTCATCCTTTTTTTTTTTACTGTATCTATAAAGTAGTGAGTAGATTCCAAACAGATGATGCCTGAAATAATGGATCTGTCACTTCTTTTTAACTCTTCATGACTTTCAAAGCCTGCAGGAGCACACTGCTCCCCAGCCTCATGGCTTCCTGCTTGCTGAGGGAGCCCTGTGTTCCTGCTTGATTGACAATTCAGAACCAGCTTGAAGCTATCATGCTGATCTGTCCAAGGATGGAGAGTTGGGGCACTCATACAGCAGTGCCGTGCGCACCATAGAACTTACCCCCACCTACTGTATATATTATTCAATATCTGAGATAATAGACTGTTGAAATGTAATAACGAAAATAATTCACTTTGATTTTTCTGTTGTTCCCAGGTTTTTTATTATTTGGATTTTACCCTTTCAAGACCAGTAAATACATCAACACGACTCCTCTCTGTAGAGTACAAAGGTGGCAATAATTCTGACCAATTCGTTATTGCTTTGGTATTCAGTAAAGTCATAGTAACGACTGATGGAATACTCACCACGATATCCATAATTGATCAAGATCGTGAGTACTATTTACAGATGATACATCCAGAAGAACATATCCACAACACCAACATTTCAGTAGTACTAGCTATACATTTAAAGTCTATTTTCAAATAATAGCAGACGAAGGTCTGTTTTTTTTCTTCAAGAAAGGCGCCGCTCGTTGAAATGGGTTGTGTCTGGAAAAACAGCTCAGCCTTATTAAAATAAAAGGGAATCTGTCAGTAGGATGAACCCGCCTAAGACGTCTATATGGGCATACAAGATATAGGAAGCTGAATAAAAGGATACCTTGATATCTGTGATTCTATGTCTTATTCCAGCGATATCCCTGTTTTTCTTATATGTAAATGAGCTGTTAGTATCTATGGGCCAGACATAGATCTCCCTGAGAATCTGCCTCCAGAGATTATTTTTAATAAAAGGGAGAATTACCAGTGTGACACAAGTAACTAACACATAACAGGAGAAATTAAATTTGTCTTCTTACAAACACATTTGCTGCAGCTCTCACAGCTCTGCTGTATTGCAACACTGACTGCCTGTGAGATGGAAGCTGAAGCTGTAAGAGGAACCTGCAGATGTGTCAGGTATAGTCACACACAGCTCTGCAGTGAGATCAGGAGAGCAGAGAGTGGCCTAAACACTAGTAACTCTACCACCTTTTATTTAAAATAAGCTCTGGAGGCAGATTCTTAGGGAGATTTATGTACGACCCATAGGCCTTAACAGCTCATTTACACATGAGAAAAATTGATTTTTCGGGAATAAGATATTGAATCGTAGATATCAAGATATAATTTTATTTAGCTTCCTATAACTTACATGCCCATATAGACGGCTTAGGAAGATTGACAGATTCCATTTAAAGGGGCTGTCCCGTCTAAAATGACAAGTCTGCAGTTATTCTATGTGACTGCAGATTTGTGAATCCTCACAATGCACACTGCATGCTTGAGGATTCTCCAGTTTCAGCGCTGGGAATGGTCGTCATGTGACTACAAATATGCGATATGCATACTCTCGGCCAAAATCAGGCCAGACTATTTCCAGCCTTGCGTAATACACTCGCATTGAATGTGCCACCAACAGTATAGTTGGATTCTGGCTGTGAGTTTGCATTTCGCATACTTGTGGCCACATATAGATTTTCCAAATAAAAAAAGGTATTAAATTCAGAATGATAGGTACTGTAAACGTGCCATAAAACTTCCCAGATCCAAGACTATAGACTATAAAACACTTACATGTGACCTCATGTCCATCTTGGCCAGGTTATCCATGACTTAAAAGCGTATTTCCATCTCTTTTGAGGCAGGTTCGTGCTTTGCTATTTTTCTAACTTTCATAGAATGGAGAGAGCTGTGCCGAAATACTCGGCCCATTGTTGAGATAGATATGGATCCACCACCAGGACCTCCATTTATTAGACATTTAAGGCATATCCTGTGGATGGCAATACTCCATTTAAGGGACTGTCCAGTATTCAGACAATTTTTAACAATGTCACACGACTCTCGGGATTAACAACACAGGCCTTGCTGGGACAGAAGGTGAGTATCTGTTATTTTTATATTGGGGAACATAATATTTAAGAAGCGGTTGTCCAAGTAGTGATCAACCGCTTTAAGGATTTTTTCTTAGAACAGACCATCAATAGTGAAGTAGCTGGGTCTGGCTCTGGAGGGATCAGCAGAACAAAGAAGCTGCAGTGCCCGTTAATTCATTTATTACACACCACTGCTGATTTATTCCACTGATCACGAGTTCCAGAGAAACATGGAACTGAAGACACATGAGATACACAAGCCATATCTTTGCAACTACAATAGTTTATTGACTTTTGACATTACTTTGATATTTTATTTAATACACCTGCTCTATTCTACAGTTCTCTCACTGAACTGTGGACGCCACAATTTTCCTAATCCCTCATTTCCAAAAACCTACAGTTTATTATTGTTTAATAGAATTATTTTGCATTTCCAGATAGTTTTGTTTCAATGGAAACAATTGTGTCTGAAACGTGGGGATCAGTGTACATTGTAAACAACCCTGGAAAAGGAACATGGACAATGAATTTATATGGATATGGACCGTACTCTGTGACTGTGGAAGGAGTAAAAGGTATGAACTGGACCACTGCTGATCTCATACCTTTTATTACAACATTTATAATATCTGGCCGATGCGTAAAAGTGTTGTCTCATTATAGAAAACTCTCCTTCCTATGACAATCACTTTAGAGAAGTGTTTCGCAAATTTCAGTCCTCAGGGACCTCCACACATCATGTTTTCAGGATTTAATAAGTTTTCAGAATCGCTTTAGTATTGCACAGGTGAGAGAACCTGTGGCCATTTCTGACCTTGATAATAATCCCATTACCTGTGCAATTCTGCTGAAATACTGAAAACATAATGTGTTGGGGGCCGTGAAGACTGGAGTTTGGGAAACGCTGCTCTAGAGCCCCTGGCAAATAGCTGATTTGCAATAAATTAATGCAAAACAAGTACTTAAAGAGGTTGTCTGGTGAAAATAAGTTGACACCTATCTACAGGGTAGGTGGTCACTTATTGATTGGTGGTGGTCTGACCCTTGGGACCCACACTAATTGGTAGAATGCAGCACTTATCCCCGTTAGTCTAGAGCAGCAGTGCATATACTTGTCCTCCATACATTTCATTCCTTATGGGGCTGCTGAATGCTGAACTCAGCTCTTACTGGCAGCCCCATAAAGAATGAAGGGCCCTGTTCTAATTCATGACGAGCTGTGGCATTCTGTACTGTATACCAAAAATCTCACTCCAATACTTGACTGGTGTGAGATTTCTGGCATAGCGTACGGAGGTGCACGCCACTCATCAAATGTGTATTTCTTCATGAATCTGGAGCATCTGACTCCAGGAAGCCCCATCATAAAGGCCGGCATTAACAATTGAATAAATTGGGCCCTTGCATCTTTTTCTGGATTTTTTTGGAAAGTGGCCATGTGCTTACAGAAACGTTTGTGGCATTTTTGGAGCAGAAACTGAGCATAAAATCCTCAAAATCTCAAAAACCCTTAAAAATCTTGAGTTTCCACTCAGTTTCCGAAAGCTCAGCAAAAAGATTCCGTGTGCATAAAACCACTGAAGGAAAGCTTCAATTTTATAGGAGTCTTGAGTTTTTGAAGAGGATTTGGAGGGTTTTTCTACTCTGATTCTGCACCAAAAACTCAGTAAAATGACAAAAGCTCCGATATATCAAGACCAGTCTTGATGAGGAGGTGTGCTGGAGTCAGATGCTTCTGATTCATGAAGAGGTGTACACCTCATCAATGTCATCTGAGTACAGTCCCATCATTCTTCCCTCGGATCTGACATGTGCACGGCCAAGTTCAATCTGATGGTTGTCAGATCGTACTCGGACTGAAAATCCGGTCATGTGCACAAGCCCTAAGGGTCAATGGGTCATTTAAGATCCATTTGGATTCACTAGAAAAAAAGATCCATCACAGCAGTCACAAGTCCATTCCAAACATGAGAAGTGACACTAGGACACTAGTGTGAAGAGTCCGAATGTCAGCTGTAGAAGTCCATCACACTTTCTTTTTTATTGTATTAAAGCACATTTTTTTTAAAGTTAAGTATATACTCATATATTTAATGTCAAAGTAATTATAATATATATGGATAATTTTCTTTTTATTTCTCTTCCTTTCAGCAACAAACATTTCAGGTGAGTAACTATCATGTTCTCAGCATAAATTAGATATAATAAGCTTCACCATGATGGCGCCCACACAGTTTTACCATATTTGCTATGAGATCTTCATTTTAAAAACAAAATCTACAGGTAAAAGTGACACATTCAGAATACACCTTTTTTTGGACTTTTGTAATAAAGCCAGCACATTTGTGTAATAAAGAACATATGACATCTTCAGCCACATTCCGGTCCTTCCTGAGCTTCCTTCTCTCTGTCGGTTAGTCTTCATCTCCCTCTCCCTGAACTTCCCTAGCCTTCTACAACAGCACCACTAACCAGTAGGTGAGAGTCCTATTGTTCAACCCACGGTTCCATGTCCTTTTCACCTTAGGGTAGCTACTTATGCCATTATGGCCGCCACTTAGCACCTCTACTTGTGGACACCTTGGAATTACCACCCAGGGCACGCTCTCTATTTTCATCCTGCTTTCCTTCTCAGCGCTGCTCCATCACTTGACTGCTGGATAACTCCATATCGTCCCACTATGCTTCTTGCCCTAGATCTCGTATCCAGAGAATGAATCACTCCTTCTAACACTTTTCCTTCTCTCCCCTCTGGATCTCACTATCCGTTGCCTCGGGCTCCATGTTGGAGACTCCCAATTCATGCAACTCTGCTGAGTTCTCAGACCAAAGGTCTGCTCTAGCTGCAAGCTAGGCCCTATCTGCCTTCCTGACAGAAAACTGTCTCTGTCCCTTCCACTATAGGCTAGTTCCAACCATTAACCCCAACTGTCCCTAGTAACTACCTGTGCCTGGGCAGAGCACATCACTAATTACTAATAACACATATCACAAATACTCTAAATATTATTAGATTTATAGAACCAAAGATTTTCATATATGGATGAACTATTCTTTATCTGAATGTCTACTTTCCTAAAGATTAGCAGCTATCATCCTAAAATATGCATTACAGTTTTTAGAACTAACCCAGGAGAATATTAAGTTGCATGTATTACTTTTCTTTTTTCTTAGCTGCCACTGACTGCTCTGAATGTCACCCTAATGCCACATGTGAAGCGTTCTCAGAAAGGAAAGAGTGCCATTGTAATAAAGGGTTAATCGGCGATGGATTTGAATGCTCTGACATTGATGAATGCGCCTATTCTTGGTCCAACAACTGCTCTAGTCTCTGTATAAACACATATGGGTCCTACAGATGTGAATGTCCAAGAGGGTTAACCAAGAACTCTTTAGGTATCTGTGTGGACATCGATGAGTGTTCCGACCGAAATCTCAGTTCTTGTCACCAGCTTGCAAACTGTACAAACTATGTTGGCGGCTACACGTGTTCGTGTCCATACGGCTACTACGGAAATGGCAAAGATTGTGAACTGAATGAATGTATGACGGGCGTTTGTAGTCAAGGAATGGACTGTGCGAAGTCTAAAGGATATTTTAAATGTTTTGACCCTTGTACTAATTATACCACACTTGACGAACCTTGGAGAAGCATCAACAGTGGTAGTTATGGTTATAACTGTGATACCGGCTTATCCGGATGGCATAGGTTTATAGGCACTGGAGGCATTCGGATGCCAGAAACTTGCGTTCCTGAATACCAGTGCCATACCGAAGCCACGATGTGGATAAATGGATCCCATCCCTTAGAGGGAGAAGGCATCGTAAACCGTACCGCCTGTAGTCACTGGGGAGGTGACTGTTGTTACTCGTCAACTACGCTCCAAATCAAGGCATGCCCAGGAGGATACCACGTGTATAACATAACTGAAGTCCCATTCTGCACCATGGCTTATTGCACAGGTACAGTATCTTCATAGTGATATACACTGATTTTTATTTTTTTATTTTGTTGTATCTTTGATTGATTTCATGCTACTATATTTTAGACCCTTCTACTGTGAAAGGCACTTGCCCCTGTACAAAAGATGAAGAATGCAGAATTATTGATGGGAAGTACACATGTGCCTGTAAAAATGGACGTGAAGTCGACGGTAAGTAAAGCTGATTTATACGGTTTGATTGAGCGTATAACATAACTTACATTTATTTACATTAAAGGGGCCAGCAACGTTACCTTTATTCTTACAAATGTGTAGGGACATGATTTTGTGGCGCTTACTATTAAATAAGTATTAAGGCTCATTCACACATCCGTTTTTTGCATACAAGTGCCTTCCATGTTGTTCACTGATAGCACGCAAACCTATAATAGCAAATGGGGCCGTAATTTTTTCATATTGGGGAACGAACTTTCTTCGCAAAATACGAGAGACATGTACGATTTTGATTTGAGTGTTGGAACAAAATCAGCAACGCACGTCTATAGGTCCATGAAAAAAAAAATCAGACTGCACTCGGATGCCATACATGAGCTGTCCGATTTTCATGGACTGATAGGAAAACATATAGAAACTGGTTTTTGTTTGTTTTTCACCCTAGTGATGAAACTCTGATGGTAAAAACTGACACTGATCAAACTCTGATCACCGATGACACTCAGACCGATTTTCTCATATGATAAAATCACTGACAACTCAACAAGCCCGTAGAGTTTCGCCTCCTGTACTTGTTAGAACAGCCTTCCTCCCGGACTGCACCTCCTGTCCTCTAATGTGCAAATAGTTTCTTCAGAAGGAAGAGGGCTTGATCTCTGGCATCACCTAGGAATCCTAAAGGTCAATGCTGACCATTTAACAAGCCTTGCCACATGCCTTAGGATAAGACACCAAACCAGGAACTCCATTTGCAGACACGTGTTTCGAGGTTTTGCCCCTCTTCAGTGCAAAGCAGGAGATCTTATCTGGCTAAGTGACAGGCGTCTGGCTGGCACTCTCCGCAAGGAGAAATGTTCCCACCTAGACTCCCAATGGAAGGAAACTGATGGTCAGGGCACATGCTCCTCTACCAGCTGCAATTTTGAGAACAGGAACTTTGCGCAGTCACCAAGGAAGGCATGTTGCTCCTCATCTCACCGCAGTGGTGGTGAGTCATCAAGGAAGGCACGTTGCTCCTCATCTCACCGCAGCGGTGGTGAGTCATCAAGGAAGGCACGTTGCTCCTCATCTCACCGCAGCGGTGGTGAGTCACCAAGGAAGGCACGTTGCTCCTCATCTCACCGCAGTGGTGGTGAGTCACCAAGGAAGGCACGTTGCTCTTCATCTCACCGCAGTGGTGGTGAGTCTTCAAGGAAGGCACGTTGCTCCTCATCTCACTGCAGTGGTGGTGGTGATTTTGATCTCTGCCACAGAGTTCAGTGAAAGCTGTAACCATTATAACCTTATGTTACAAGTGATTGTGAGAGATCATTGCAGAATCTATTATGGTAAGGAAATATGATGGTAACTATTTTTTTATAAATGTCAATTTTTCCGTTTTTCTTTATATAGATATTGATAACTTGGGCCTTGATCTAGTGTGTGGAACACAGGAAATCACGGCTTCTTTTCACACGTGTCAGCTGAGAAGTCTTCACCTTAACGTCACCCATATCCACCTCCTGGATGGCAACTGTATTGGCTTTACAGAGGGGAACAACACTGGGATAATTCTTGCTACTACGTCTCTGCAAGATGGAGAATGTGGGAACCGTGTGATAGTAAGTACGCTCATACAATGTCTATGCCAATCATAAAAAAATTCAGCCTAAAGACAACCATATCCTTCTGATAAATTACTCAAAAGCAGATATCAAAAATTTGGTGAAAATGGCACTTTGTAGGTAATTCCGCTGCGGAAATTGTAGCTGGTACCTAACATTGTCATTGGGGCACTGTGACCAACAATACGGTGCATCGTAAAGGGGGAGGGATCATTGTGGTACATGTTCTTTGGGGGGCACCATGTTAGCTTGACTTGTCTGTGCGTGAGAGAATATCATATGTATAAGGCTTCTGACAACCACCACTCATTTTAGGAATCAATCATTGGTTTCACTAAACTATTTAAACCCATTGGCATTGCTGAGAACCTGACACAAGTCTAAGAGCTCACATCCACGAATAGGAATGACCCTTTGCTTAAAATGTTGTCTCAGACATTCACTAACATTTATCTCTAAGCAGTGCCATGAGGGTTGCTCAGAAAAGTTGAGTTAAATACCTTCTAAAAAATCCTGGGGTCCCCCGATTCTGATGTCCTTTTCCATTTTGTGCTGCGTCGCTCCATTGCAGAGATAGCCACATTTGTTTCTTCTGGAATGCAGTATGTGAAATCTCTGCTTGTAGTTCAACAGGACGTTTCTTCTCACAACATGCGCTTTCAACCCTCTCTCCCAGACACTGCCAATCCCAACTCTGCAGCTGATTTAGCAGTCTGTAAGTCTCCGATGATGATGATCTGTGATTGGCAGCATTAGGGAGCGAGGGGTGAGAACACATGGCCCCAGAAACGACGCCAACGAGACGGCCAGTTAGACTGCAAGCAGAGATTTCACATACGGCACTCTAATAAAAAGAAACAAAAAAACTCATTAGCTATGCAATGGAGCAATGCAGCAGAAAATGAAAAAGAGCAGCAGAATCAGGGAATCTCAGGGATTTTTACAATGCATTTAATTTTTTTGATCAAGTAGCTGGCCCTTCTTAAAAAAAATGCTTCACATATAGAAATAATATGAAAACCATTTTGACTGGATTCTTCAGGGGTTGTAACCAAGTTCTGCCCCTATTGGAAATACTCTCTACTGCTTCCTTTCACATGCAAGCAAATTGCCCTTGTACAGAGAAGTTTGTCAGAAAACTGGCTTTCTCCTACCTGGACGTATTTGATTCTCCTCTTATTTTGGGAGAATGATAAACAGGCAGAACCCCATCAATTTAGCATTTATTATCTATCCAATGGAGAAGTGATAGATGCTTCTGATTGTAATCGAGATACATTTTAAAGGGTATTTATACAAGTAACTTTTCCGATTGTTGATGACTTGTATCCAACATTTTCACCAGGTTTCCCCTCTCAGGTTCTATCTATATTTGCAGTTGGCTCTGAGCTTATGGGAGGAAATTAGCTGCTATAACGTCTCCCATACAGAATACACAAAGGGTATTCCCTCTTCTTTCTTTAGTTAGCACAGATTAAATCAGCAATGGAGCGGAGAAAATTATACAGCAGTATTGAGCAGTGTAGATGTGAATCCATATCTGCTGTGAAATTAAAGATTTAAAAAAAAAAACATAAGAAAGTTCAACACTATTTTTCTGTGTCTGCCTTTCCTTGTTTTTCCACTCTTCTCCTCAACCCTTCCCTCTCTATAGAGTATAATAGGGGTAACCTGACACCTCACTTTCCTGGCAGTACATGTTGGAGATGAGCTATTATTTTTCAGAGTGTATAGTCAAATCAGGAGTCAAAAGACAGGGAAATAAGTGACTCATAAGTGGAAAAAGAAGCAGAATAGTCTAATGCTTTTATTATTAACCTGTTAATGCCCCTTTAAGTTTCTTGTATTCACTTGTGCTGTTGATTTAGGCAAAGTCGCTTGGTACAATTCCCATTTAACTTTGCTTTTTTTTTTTAGACTAATGGAACACATGCAACATACAAAAATACAATGTTTGTGCAAATGAAGACAGACCAGATCATTGTAAGAAATTATGAAGTTCAGCTGGGGTTTTCGTGCACTTATCCACTGGATTTACAGCTGACTCTGCAGAACACACTGAAACCAGTTGTGAGGTAATGGCATTCTGCACTTATTATTTTATTACTAATTTTATTTCATCACATTTTAATATTCAATCATTTCAACAATAATAGCAACAATTAAATATATTGCACCAATATGCTCCATTTTTGATCAGAGGTGGACTGTGGAACTGTATTTTAATGATTATTATTGTGCCCACTGAGATTTTCCAGCAGCTTCTTACGGATTCTAGCCACAGTCATTGTTTTTGTTAGGTTACACTGATTTTCTGAATTGTGGAGTGTTACCTAGAATGGAGAGGGGAAATAAGGGAGCGCTATCTTAGGCTACGTTCACATTTGTGTTGTGCGATGTTGCGTCCGAGACGCAACACACAACGCAAAACAAAACGCACCAAAACGCACGCTAAAACGCAGCGTTTTGTGACGCAAGCGTCCTTTTTTGCCGATTTTTGGACGCAAAAAAAATGCAACTTGCTGCGTCCTCTGCGCCCCACGCTTGCGGCAAAAAAAAAACGTTTGCGTCGCAAAACGCAGCACAACGCATGTCCATGCGCCCCCCATGTTAAATATAGGGGCGCATGACGCATGCGTCGCCGCGGTTGCGCCCGACGCAACGCAAATGTGAACGTAGCCTAAGAGTAGAGTTAGAAAAGATTAGGAGGCAATTGAGATGAGAAAGGAATACTACTCACCCGATAAGAGTTGTGCAAACAGGCACAACTCCGAAATAACCTATATCTCATTGAACTCCTTAGGTAGTGGTTTGCTGCCAACATGGTGAGCCATGGAATAATACTCATAAGGGTTCCAACATGGAGTAGATGCACAAAAGAAAACCAAGTTCTGGGCGGATTCCAGTAGAGTAAGATGATTTCCAGGAAGAAAAAAAACACAGAGTATTTAACTCCAAAAATACATGTGGTTAATTTGATAAAAAGTAGTTAAAAACACGGTGTTTCGGCTATCCAGGCTTCATCAGGTGTCTCACGCCTGATGAAGACGAGATAGCCGAAACGTGTTGTGTTTAAGTACTTTTTATAAAATAAACCACATGTATTTTTTTTTAGTTAAAAACTGTTGTTATTTCTTGGAAATCATCTCACTCTAGTGGAATCCTTATTGGTTAGTGGAAGCACCCAGAACTTGTTTTTTTCTTTTAGTGCATGATTTTCTGAATTAGCCTTAAAGTGTAACAGTCATAAACTGTCTCAGTAATGGGATGATAATCTTTCACTGAATACATATTTTATCTCAGAATTTAGAATTTTGATCAATGTTTGCAGAGAAAAAAAGCAGACTTTTCTGATAAGATATATTACAAAGTTTCTTATTTTCATGTGTACTATGGATTTATGAAAGGCTATGCTTTAATGATTACATACACGGCAGAAGAATAGAAATATGTGGCACTCACCCGATTTGAAGCTGTATAAACATGCTCTTTATTGGAAAGAAAAAGTGGATATATCCATTAGGACATCAGGTGTACAGGAGGGTGCGGTGATGGAGTCTGGACGACGGCCGTTTCGCACTGAATGTGCTTCAACGGGTCCACATGTGGATTCATGTGGACACGTTGAAGCACATTCAGTGCGAAACGGCCGTCGTCCAGACTCCATCACCGCACCCTCCTGTACACCTGATGTCCTAATGGATATATGCACTTTTTCTTTCCAATAAAGAGCACATTTATACAGCTTCAAATCGGGTGAGTGCCGCATATTTCTATTCTTCTGCCGTGTGGATAATTCAGCTAGATGATTCCAATGCAGAACACCAGAAACCCTTAGCTTACGTGACACCTGTTGATTACAAGTTGCGAAGTCCTAATCCAGAAGAGTCTGAGCGATTTTGTACGCTCTAGTGCCATCCTTTGTTTGTCTTTTTATGGTATTAATGATTACATAGTTTTAATTATCATCTTTATTTCATATAGCGCATATAACAGTCCTCGGTGCAGAATTGATTGATTTGGTTGGGCTCCAAAATTTGCATACGTCTCTGTTTCACTCATTTGTGATTTTCAGGGTAATTTTTTTTTTTCTACAGTTCACTGACTCTGAACATTGAAGGAACTGGAAAATTCAAGGCACAAATGACCCTGTATAAAAATGAGAATTACATATCCCCTTACAAAGATCACGAGATTACGCTGTCAACCAAAGCCACGCTGTATGTTGCCGTCACTCTTGAAGGTGAAAACACAGATCAGTTTGTGGTGGTGATGAAGAACTGCTTTGCGACTCCGACAAGGAACTTCTATGATCCGGTGAAATATTATATAATAAAAAATGGGTACGTCTAAGAAAATGTAATTACAGCCCAAATATTATGTAGGAAAAGATTCTGAAATTATCTATGGCATGTTCTATATCCATCACCAGCATGACTGCAGGTTTATCTATTGTGTTATATGTGGTACAGAAACAGACAGAAGAGACTCCTGCACAAAGAGCAGTCTGAGGGCCCTTAGCAGTCCAGTGGCTCCTCAAAATGCAGCCCTATATGTGTCTATGACAGAAGCTCCTTGCTGCTTTGGAGGTGGTAGTGGCCTCCTTACCTCTAGGGCCTCTGTGTGACTGGACAGGTTGCACCATTGGTGTGCCCACCCCTGGAATGGTACACCATATGGGATCCTTGTTGGGTGCCAATTTATTGGGACGTTGTGTTTGGCACCATCGGAGCTTCTATGGCTCTCACTGAATTGGTTTCCTGTTTGCTTGGTACTTTATGTCCTGTCTACCACTGGCACTATGCACTGGCTGGTTAGCTGGTACTATATTGAGGCTCTGTGCCTGCCATTGAATAGATGCCCTCAGACTGGTACCATCTGCGGTATTGTAGCTGGCACAGTATAGGTAGAGTTGAGTGAATATGTTCATTAATCAGTCACCGAATCTGACTTTGTGGCAAATGTATGTTCTATCATCGGTTCGGAACATATTTTGGTCATTTTTACTCCCATTGACTTCAATGATATTTGGTTGCGTTCAGCGAATATTGCAAAAACACGGAATCGGAACCGAATTTCGAAAAATTTGCTCAACTCTAAATATAGGGTTCTATGGTCAATATTGTATCAAGGCTCTGTGACTGGCACTCGGTGGGTTTTCTAGCTGGCATATATATATGGCTATAATGTGGCTGGTAATATATGGGGCATTCTGGATGGCTGTACACACTATCCAAGCACAGTGGCTTTCACTAAAAAGGTTCTTTGTGACTGGCACTGGGCGGGAATTAGGGGAATGATATGGCTTCTAAAAGAATGTGTGTAACGAGGGACCCGGCACTAATAGTACCAGCCACAAAGCTGCCATTATCAGTGACTACATTAATAGGGCACTATGGTTTGTACGACAAAATGGCCATGGTGGCCGGTGGCGGTTTGAGGGCCCTGGCTGCACTGTAGTTAGCTCTGTTGGCTGACCATTTTATGAGGATCTGATCTCAGTATGTTGGCTATGACTGCGCTGACAGAGTGCTTGGATTGCTCGTCGTCCATCTGATTAGCATCTTTTAAACAGGTGCCCCAACCGAAAAGATGGAACCGTCAACATCAGGGAAAACGGAGTCTCCACCGAAGGACGCTTTTCTGTTCAGATGTTTAAATTTGTTGGCGATTACGAGTCGGTGTTTCTGCACTGTGAAGCGAAAATCTGCGATACCATCAGGGACCGATGTAAACCCGTGAGTAACCGCTATACTGATGTTTTATAGCTTCAGTAAAGGTCATAAGCCATCCTGCTGATTTAGGACGTTGTGTGCCCATTCTGCAGTCCTAAGCTGGCCATTAATGTTAGTCATAAATTGGCCCGATCCTAACCATTTCAGCGAGACCCTGCGCTCATCTAATGTGTATGGGGCTATTCAACTCTCTGCTAATGGCAGAGATCAGGGGAGATCAGGATCAGGCTGATGGATTTCATCAACAATTCACTGGAAAAAAAGGAATAATAAAAATAAAAATAAAAAAATCAATAAAAAACATCACTTAATAAGAGAAAAAGCAGCCATACTTGTAATACCAGGTCCAGGTGCTGGTTTGGACCAGTAGACTATACCAATATAGTTAATTCATCTTATCAACTCCATAATTTTAATCATAGATTGGAGTTTTCGGGCACTTAACTTCCAAAGTCATGTTTTTTTTACATTAAGATTTTTTTTCCCTGCCTGCAGCTGCCACTAGGGGGAGCTCACTGCATAGAGATTTCTACAGCTACCATTGCATCCAATAATAAATTCATATGCAGGGAGCTCCCCCTAGTGGTGATAAAAATTTTACAATATATCTTCTCCCTCCAGCTAAATGCACCTATAGAAGTTGGCTGAGTCTTGAACTGGCGGAATACAAGAATAATTATCACTAAAACAAACATTTTACAGTGCTTACTATGCTATCTGTTCATTTACATAACTGAATTAACCGGTAAATGAGACATGCATTATCCTTTTCTTTTTGTAGTCATGTTCTGGTCTCCGCTCCGCTTTTGCTCAGAGTAATGATAATGGGTTTGTTTTAGCCTATGGACCGATATTTGCATCAGGTGAGTACAAAACAAAATTTATCAGAAAATGGGGTCTCGCCGCAAAATATAAAAGAAAATGTGTGAAAGATGTACATAACAGTCATCATTCATTACTAATACTAATTATAATAATTGATTTTGGTCTAAAACAAACAAGAGAATTAGCATTATTGTGAAACAAATTAATATCTTTAATAAATGGTCAATAATAATATATGATAATCTAGAATTATATAATGTAGGTTTATTAATTCATCTATTTCCATGTAAGTATCACTTTCTACAAGATATAGATTAGTGAAGTCTATGTGGAAGTCATAGATTTAGCAAATAAAATATGTTTTTAATATAATTATTAATTAGTGTATTACTTCACTAAACTGGCCTCTTCCCTTATTCAGCACATAATGTTTTAACTTTCTACTAAAAATAATTCAGCAAATGAACTTATATTATATGTATTATATTTCCCACCCAAAAAAAAAAAAAAATGTAGGTAACACATTTAAAATACAATTTTTTTCTTAATTTGTTACTTTTTTCACTTCCCTGTGTATCTTCCGAAACTCCTTCTCCAACCCCGCTCTTCCCCACAGAACAATGAAGAACGGTTTCATGTAAGAGCACTTAGTCACGTAGAGTAAAGCATACGGACAAGGTAAGGAGACAGGTGTCGGGTGCTTGAAAATAAATATTTCCGCACAATTATAACAGGAGAAGGTATAAAAAAAGAAAAGAAAAAAAAAACTTTGAAAATTGTGTTTATTTTATATTAAATTCCTAATTTGTACAATAAAATAAATGCTGCTGAAAGAACAAAATGATCTGTCACATTTATGAGGATCTGGAAAGTGTGCAAAGTCCATACGAAAAGGCTCCAAAAAAAATGGATAATTTTTTAAAAAAATAAAAAATAAAATAAACAGTGAAAGATTTAAAAAAAAAAAAAAGTTACCATTGTTTATGTAAAATTCAAGCTCTGGGTCAAAATACACACATACTGAATATTACATATGTAATATTTTGGCTGCATGAACAAAGTACATTTTAATCGCTAGATTTTTACATAAAAATGTTCCACAATTGGATGTGATTAAATATAATGTTCCTGTGCTGAGATAATCTTATAAATGTGCCCCTGCTGTGTACTGTGTAATGGCTGTGTCTGACCGTACAGGAACATGGTCTGATCATACCACAGCTCCTGGGCAGGGGAGGAAGCAAAAGACTATACAGACAGGACAGCACAGAATTACAGCTGCTGCTTTCTGTGAGGTAATATATTTCCCTACCTGTTTAAATACATAGTCTACCTCACAGAAAGAATCACCTGTGATCCCATGCTTCCCAGGAGCTGTGGTGTGATCAGTCCATGTTCCTGTATGGTCAGACACGGCCATTACACAGTACACAGCAGGGGCACATTTATAAGATTATCTCAGCACAGGAACATTTTTTTTTGTAAACATACAATTGTGGAGTTTATTATTATTCCAAGATCTATCGATTAAAGTGTACTTTGATCATGGGAAACCCTTTCTATGGCCATAGAGATGGAAATATAAATTGTTTATTGTTGTGTGCTATGATGTTGGATTGGAAGTTCTGCTATTTATTTTGCTGCATTAGACTTTCATTACTGCCATGTTGTCTAGGAGAGTTGGAGTAACCAGTCTATGCTGTGAACAAGAAGTCTACAAAGGAATAGTCTGAGCAAAAGTTGTTGAATGAACAAGAAATGGCGCACAATGTTTTCATACTAAAAAATGTAGGACTGTCATTTAGATCAAAGAGGTTATCCAGGACTACTAGTATTGATAACCTAGGTCAGGACATCAATATAAAATTGGTAGGAATCTGCTGACAGTCGGTGCTCCCAGAATTAGCTGTAAGAGGGTCCCGTGGCTGGAAGTACACAGTGTATGGAGTTGGATTCTTACAGCTCTATACACCGTGTAGCGGCCGTTCTTGGGTACAATATCCTTTAAGGCTAGGTTCAGATTGCGTTAGGGCAATCCGTTTAGCGCTAAGCGCTAGCGGATTGCGGTAACGCAATGTCTTTTTCGGGGTCGCGTTTAACGTCCCTGCTCTCACAGATCCCTGATCTGTGAGAGCGGAGAACGGACCTTGGGCGCGCCGCGGACGCTGCAAGCAGCGTCCGAGGCGCGTCACAAAACACCGGCACATCGCTAACGCGTGCTGAAAATGGCACGCGCTAGCGATGCGCGTTCCCATTGCTGCCAATGGGCGCGCTAATGGACGCGTTGCACGGCGTTAATTTCACTATGCAACGCTGTTCGTTAGCGTGGTCCCATTAACGCAATGTGAAGCTAGCCTAAGGGTATTGTTGTGAGTTCTGTTTTTGGGCTCCCTCTGGTGGTTACTGATGGTACTGGGTGATTTGTGTTCTGCTGTCTCTGGTGTCCACCTGTTCTATTAGGATTTGGGAGTTTCCTATTTAACCGGGCTTTCTTGTCATTTCCCCGCCGGCTATCAAGGTTATCAGAGTGTTTTGTTACCTCAGCTTCTGGCTTCAGTAATCTTCAGGACAAGCTAAGTTTTTGATTTTCTTGTTCCACGTTTTGTTTTATTTTTGTCTTGTCCAGCTTGCATATAATTGTTTCTTTGCTGCTGGTTGCTCTAATAGGGGAAGTTAGATCTTAGGCTGGTGCGAGACGTCTAGGATCAACGTAGGCACGTTCCCCGGCTATTGTTATTTGTGTGTTCAGGTTTAGGGTCGCGGTCAGCTCAGGTTCCATCACCCTAGAGCTCGTTGGTGCTTGTCCTTTTGTGATTCCCTGCCATTGGAATCATGACAGTATAGCCGGCCAAAAATGTTTGGGCTGAAGTAGGAGGAAAAGTAGTCTGAGGAAGTTTTTTTTTTTTTTCTCCTCTGAGGTTGCTGCCTAGCCCTAATTGCAGCTTGGCTGATTTTTTTTTTTTTCCCCTCCTCTTAATCCTTGAATGGCTCTGACCTTAGCTGTTTATCATGGACGTCCAGAGTTTAGCTTCCAGCTTGAATAATCTTGCTGCTAAGGTTCAAAATATACAAGATTTTGTTGTACATGCTCCTATGTCTGAACCTAGAATTCTTATTCCAGAGTTCTTTGCTGGAGATAGATCTAGTTTTCTGAATTTTAGGAACAATTGCAAGCTGTTCCTTTCTTTGAAATCTCGCTCTTCTGGAGACCCTGCTCAGCAGGTTAAGATTATTATATCTTTCCTGCGGGGTGACCCTCAAAATTGGGCATTTGCATTGGCACCAGGGGATCCTGCGTTGCTTAAGGCCCCTTCACATTTAGCGACGCTGCAGCGATACCGACAACGATCCGAATCGCTGCAGCGTCGCTGTTTGGTCGCTGGAGAGCTGTCACACAGACCGCTCTCCAGCGACCAACGATGCCGGTAACCAGGGTAAACATCGGGTAACTAAGCGCAGGGCCGCGCTTAGTAACCCGATGTTTACCCTGGTTACCATGCTAAAAGTAAAAAAAACAAACAAACAGTACATACTTACCTACCGCTGTCTGTCCTCCAGCGCTGTGCTCTGCTTCTCTGCTCTCCTCTTGTACTGTCTGGGAGCCGGAAAGCAGAGCGGTGACGTCACCGCTCTGCTTTCCGGCTCACAGACAGTACAGGAGGAGAGCAGAGCGCAGCGCTGGAGGACAGACAGCTGTAGGTAAGTATGTACTGTTTGTTTTTTTTTTACTTTTAGCATGGTAACCAGGGTAAACATCGGGTTACTAAGCGCGGCCCTGCGCTTAGTTACCCGATGTTTACCCTGGTTACCAGTGAAGACATCGCTGGATCGGTGTCACACACGCCGATCCAGCGATGTCTGCGGGAGATCCAGCGACGAAATAAAGTTCTGGACTTTCTTCAGCGACCAACGATCTCCCAGCAGGGGCCTGATCGTTGGTCACTGTCACACATAACGATTTCATTAACGATATCGTTGCTACGTCACAAATAGCAACGATATCGTTAACAATATCGTTATGTGTGAAGGTACCTTTAATGTGGATGCGTTTTTTCTGGCATTGGGTTTGCTCTATGAGGAACCTAACCAAGAGATTCAGGCTGAAAAAGCTTTATTAGCTCTCTCTCAGGGGCAAGATGAAGCAGAAATATATTGTCAAAAATTTCGGAAATGGTCAGTGCTTACTCAGTGGAATGAGTGCGCCCTGGCTGCAAAGTTCAGAGATGGCCTTTCTGAGGCCATTAAAGATGTTATGGTGGGGTTCCCTGCGCCTACGGGTCTGAATGAGTCTATGACTATGGCTATTCAGATTGATCGGCGTTTACGGGAGCGCAAACCTGTGCACCATTTGGCGGTGTCTTCTGAACAGGCACTTGAGACAATGCAATGTGATAGAGTTCAGTCTAGAAGTGAACGGCAAAACTATAGGCGGAAAAATGGGTTGTGCTTTTATTGTGGTGATTCGGCTCATGTTATATCAGCATGCTCTGAACGCACAAAAAAGGTTGATAAGTCTGTTGCCATTAGTACGTTACAGTCTAAGTTCATTCTGTCTGTGACTCTGATTTGCTCATTATCATCCATTTCCGTCGATGCCTATGTAGATTCAGGCGCTGCCCTGAGTCTTATGGATTGGTCATTTGCCAAGCGATGTGGGTTTAGTCTTGAGCCTCTGGAAGTCCCTATTCCTTTGAAGGGAATTGACTCTACACCTTTAGCTATGAATAAACCTCAGTACTGGACACAAGTGACCATGCGTATGACTCCCGTTCATCAGGAGGTGATTCGCTTCCTGGTGTTGTATAATTTACATGATGTTCTAGTACTTGGTCTGCCATGGTTACAAACTCATAATCCAGTCCTTGACTGGAAAACAATGTCTGTGTTAAGCTGGGGATGTCAGGGGGTTCATGATGATGCACCTCCGATTTCTATCGCTTCATCTACTCCTTCTGAGGTTCCTGTATTTTTGTCGGATTATCGGGATGTTTTTGAGGAGCCTAAGCTCAGTTCGCTTCCTCCTCACAGGGATTGCGATTGTGCTATAGATTTAATTCCTGGTAGTAAATTTCCTAAAGGTCGTTTGTTCAATCTGTCAGTGCCAGAGCATACTGCTATGCGGGATTATGTTAAGGAGTCCTTAGAAAAGGGACATATCCGTCCATCTTCGTCCCCTTTGGGAGCAGGTTTTTTTTTTCGTGGCCAAGAAAGATGGGTCCTTGAGGCCTTGTATAGATTACCGTCTTTTGAATAAGATTACCGTAAAATATCAGTATCCTTTGCCTTTGTTGACTGATTTGTTTGCTCGCATTAAGGGGGCTAAATGGTTCACTAAGATTGATCTCCGGGGTGCGTATAATCTTATACGAATAAAGCAAGGTGATGAGTGGAAAACCGCATTTAATACGCCTGAGGGCCATTTTGAGTATTTGGTAATGCCTTTCGGACTTTCTAATGCTCCTTCAGTCTTCCAGTCCTTTATGCACGATATTTTCCGTGAATATCTGGATAAATTTATGATTGTGTATTTGGATGATATTTTGTTTTTTTCTGATGACTGGGAGTCTCATGTTCAGCGGGTCAGGAAGGTGTTTCAGGTCCTGCGGGCTAATTCCTTGTTTGTAAAGGGCTCAAAGTGTCTCTTTGGAGTCCAGAAGATTTCTTTCTTGGGGTATACTTTTTCCCCTTCTACTATTGAGATGGATCCCGTCAAGGTTCGGGCTATTTGTGACTGGACGCAGCCTGCATCTCTTAAGAGTTTGCAGAAGTTCTTGGGCTTTGCTAATTTCTATCGTCGTTTTATAACTAATTTTTCTAGTGTTGTTAAGCCTTTGACGGATTTGACTAAGAAGGGTGCTGATGTTGCTGATTGGTCTCCTGCGGCTGTGGAGGCCTTTCAGGAACTTAAAAGCCGGTTTTCTTCTGCTCCTGTGTTGCGTCAGCCTGATGTTTCGCTTCCTTTCCAAGTTGAGGTTGATGCTTCCGAGATTGGAGCGGGGGCGGTTTTGTCACAGAGAAGCTCCGATTGCTCGGTGATGAAGCCATGTGCATTCTTTTCTAGAAAATTTTCGCCCGCTGAGCGGAATTATGATGTGGGTAATCGGGAACTTTTGGCCATGAAGTGGGCATTTGAGGAGTGGCGTCATTGGCTGGAGGGTGCTAGACATCGTGTGGTGGTCTTGACTGATCACAAAAATCTGATTTACCTTGAGTCTGCCAGGCGTCTGAATCCTAGACAGGCTCGTTGGTCACTGTTTTTCTCTCGTTTCAATTTTGTGGTTTCATACCTGCCAGGTTCAAAGAATGTGAAGGCGGATGCTCTTTCTAGGAGTTTTGTGCCTGACTCCCCTGGAAATTCTGAGCCCACTGGTATCCTTAGGGATGGGGTGATTTTGTCGGCCGTCTTCCCAGACTTGCGACGTGCTTTGCAGGAGTTTCAGGCGGGTAAACCTGATCGTTGTCCGCCTGAGAGACTGTTTGTTCCGGATAGCTGGACCAGTAGAGTCATCTCTGAGGTCCATTCTTCTGCGTTGGCAGGTCATCCTGGAATATTTGGTACTAGAGACTTGGTGGCCAGGTCTTTTTGGTGGCCTTCCTTGTCTAGGGATGTGCGTTCTTTTGTGCAGTCTTGTGAGGTTTGTGCTCGGGCTAAGCCTTGCTGTTCTCGAGCCAGTGGATTGTTGTCACCTTTGCCTATCCCGAAGAGGCCTTGGACGCACATTTCCATGGACTTTATTTCGGATCTCCCTGTCTCTCAAAAAATGTCCGTCATCTGGGTTGTGTGTGACCGCTTTTCTAAAATGGTTCATCTTGTACCCTTGCCTAAGTTGCCCTCCTCCTCTGAGTTGGTCCCTCTGTTTTTCCAGAACGTGGTTCGTTTGCATGGGATTCCGGAGAACATCGTTTCTGACAGGGGATCCCAGTTTGTGTCTAGATTTTGGCGGACGTTCTGTGCTAAGATGGGCATTGATTTGTCCTTTTCGTCTGCATTCCACCCTCAGACGAATGGCCAGACGGAGCGAACTAATCAGACCTTGGAAACTTATTTGAGGTGTTTTGTCTCTGCTGATCAGGATGACTGGGTTACCTTTTTGCCGCTGGCCGAGTTTGCCCTTAATAATCGGGCTAGTTCTGCTACCTTGGTTTCTCCTTTCTTTTGTAATTCGGGGTTTCATCCTCGTTTTTCCTCTGGTCAGGTGGAGCCTTCTGATTGTCCTGGAGTGGACATGGTGGTGGATAGGTTGCATCAGATTTGGAGTCATGTGGTGGACAATTTGAAGTTGTCCCAGGAGAAGGCTCAGCAGTTTGCTAATCGCCGTCGCCGCGTGGGTCCTCGACTTCGTGTTGGGGACTTGGTGTGGTTGTCTTCTCGTTTGGTTCCTATGAAGGTCTCTTCTCCTAAGTTCAAGCCTCGGTTCATCGGTCCTTATAGGATCTTGGAAATTCTTAACCCTGTGTCGTTTCGTTTGGATCTCCCGGCATCGTTTGCTATTCATAATGTGTTCCATCGGTCGTTGTTGCGGAGGTATGAGGTACCTGTTGTTCCTTCGCCTGAGCCTCCTGCTCCGGTGCTGGTGGAGGGAGAATTGGAGTATGTTGTGGAGAAGATCTTGGATTCTCGTGTTTCCAGACGGAAACTCCAGTATTTGGTCAAGTGGAAGGGTTATGGTCAGGAGGATAATTCTTGGGTGGTTGCCTCTGATGTTCATGCTGATGATTTGGTCCGCGCTTTTCATAGGGCTCATCCTGGTCGCCCTGGTGGTTCTCGTGAGGGTTCGGTGACCCCTCCTCAAGGGGGGGGTACTGTTGTGAGTTCTGTTTTTGGGCTCCCTCTGGTGGTTACTGATGGTACTGGGTGATTTGTGTTCTGCTGTCTCTGGTGTCCACCTGTTCTATTAGGATTTGGGAGTTTCCTATTTAACCGGGCTTTCTTGTCATTTCCCCGCCGGCTATCAAGGTTATCAGAGTGTTTTGTTACCTCAGCTTCTGGCTTCAGTAATCTTCAGGACAAGCTAAGTTTTTGATTTTCTTGTTCCATGTTTTGTTTTATTTTTGTCTTGTCCAGCTTGCATATAATTGTTTCTTTGCTGCTGGTTGCTCTAGCGGGCTGTAATTGCTCCTCATGTTCCATGAGTTGGAACATGAGTTCAAGTAATTACAGGATGTTTTTTTGAAGGGTTTTTTGCTGACCGCGCAGTTTACTTTTGTATCCTCTGCTATCTAGTTTTAGCGGGCCTCATTTTGCTGAATCTGATTTCATACTGTGTATGTGCCTTCCTCTCATTTCACCGTCATTATATGTGGGGGGCTGCTATTTCTGTGGGGTATTTCTCTGGAGGCAAGAGAGGTCTGTGTTTCTTCTAATAGGGGAAGTTAGATCTTATGCTGGTGCGAGACGTCTAGGATCAACGTAGGCACGTTCCCCGGCTATTGTTATTTGTGTGTTCAGGTTTAGGGTCGCGGTCAGCTCAGGTTCCATCACACTAGAGCTCGTTGGTGCTTGTCCTTTTGTGATTCCCTGCCATTGGAATCATGACAGGGTATGTTCACACATCATGAAATTGCCTGTACCTAATATATCATGTATCTACAAGAGTACTTCTGCCATGGAGGTACAAAATGGCCCAATCCACATGAAGCTATGTGAATATGATATAAAATATCTCCTTCATTCGCATTGGATGTGGAATGTTCGTGATTTTGCTAAGATTTTGGAAAGCTCGAATGTGTGAATGGACCCTATGGTACTGCCATGTGCATGGAGCCTATACAGAGGCAATTGGCGTCTATGGGTCCATACTTTGCATGGAACCTGTGACGCTAGTCACTTCTCACGGCAAAGTAGCAAGTCAGAATGGTCAAGGAGTCCAAGGTCAGAAGCCAGGAGGGTACGTCGTAAACAGAAAGAAGAGACAAAAGCGTAGTCAGGTAATGTTCCAAAGTCAGAGTACCGGGAGGATAACGGATCAGAGCTGAAGGGGTTAGATAGGCGGATGGTCAGAACGAAGTCCAAGGTCAGGCAACAGATCAATCAAACAGAACTCAAAGCACAGGAAAGCAGAGCGCAGACCTCACAGGCTGAATGTACGTCTGGCAGAGGTCTGTGAGACACAGCTCAGTTAAGAAGCATGGCAAATAATTGGAATAATGAACACATGGAGACAGCCGACGCCTCACAGTCTCAGAGTGGATAGTTGAGCTGTCAATCAACAGTGACAAGCTCAACACGCCCCTGTACCAGATTAGATGGCCAAGCTGTCAATCAAAGTACTGGCAGCTTCAGCACTCCCTTAAACCAGATTGAACGGCTGTGCTGTGAGTAGGTGTGGAACCATGAAAGAATATCAGTATTACACGGAATGTGATGATTCTAGAGGTGAATCTATGTTCTAGAGGAGTGTTCCCCAACTCCGGTCCTCAACAGCCACCAACAGGTCATGTTTTTAGGATTTCCTTAGTATTACACAGGTGATAATGGCATCACCTGCAAAGGCAATTCTTCCATCACCTGGGCAATACTAAGGAAATCCTGAAAACATGACCTGTTGGTGGCTCTTGAAGACCGGAGTTGGGGAACACTGGTTTAGAGCATTGGAACATGCGTCATTTTTTTAAATTTGGAAGCCTAGAGTAAAAATTGTACAGAGCCGTAACATGGCTGTGTGAATGTGCCCTAAAATGATATTATTTCAATGTGCATATAATCCATTTCATGTTATATCAGAATTATAATTAGTTTCTTTTTCATTTAATTTCCAGATGATGAACCATCCTCGGACGCTGCTGGTACGTTCTAATTAGACTTCACTTTTTTTTCAAATCATATTTTTCATTAAAATGATTTTGCAATAACAATAACATAAAAAAATCCCCCCATCAACATATCAGTAAGATATATGCCTGTATTAATCCTAGAGATATAGAAAAAAGAAAATACCGGTTGAACATTTAAAATATATGTAATCCTGGATCAGTGGTGCTGGGGCTAATCCTGACTCTCTAAAAGATTCTCCATTATTTTCTTTTAAAAGAACACTAAATTTAAGATTGTCAGTAGAGCATGGTGCAGATCGATTTGCAGGACCAGGTCCCGTTACCTAGTCGGCAATGACTGTCTGGGATAGGTACCCAGAGGACGGCCTCCTATCCTACTCTTACTTTGATTAGACAGCCTGGCATGATGTCACATGTGTTTCACGCTGACATCACACCAGGTCGGCCAATCAAAAGAACAGCCATGGATGCCGAAAGATTGGAGCTGGTTCTCAGGGCTTCCGTCCAGAGGCCACAAATTACTGACCATACAGATGGACCAGGTCCTGCAAATCAATCAATTTGCACCATCTGTAATTGCCACTTTAAACGTTCGCTGTTGTTTCTATATACTTTAAAAATGTAAGAACTTGTCAATATTTCATAAGTGGAATTTAGTTTTTTCAAGAATTATGAACCATTTCTTCTTCTACCCCCTGCTCCCTGACCACATCATAGGGCCACATGCGCACGCTCAGTATTTGGTCAGTATTTTAGCTGTTATCCGAGCATGCTCATGTCTTAATTGAGTATTTTCGGCGTGGTCAAAATATTATGCTCAATTTCCCGTGGCTGCATCTCTCGCGGCTGTTCGTCTGCCACAACATATGCAGGAATTACCTAACAAACAGATAATCTCTACATGTGTTGCAGCTGTCGTACAGCCACGAGACATGCAGCCACGGGGACTCAAGCATATTTTTTGAGCATGCCGAAGACACTCTGTTAGTACCCAAGCATGCTCGTTCATCTCTAGAAATAACGCTTAAGGGCACTGCTCCTCTTCTCACTATCATTTTTTCTTTTTCCAGGGATACATGTGCCTTGGCCAATGATAATTATTCTGCTGTGTCTCAAAACCAATTTGTAGTGAAATGTTCAGATGATCGGGTGCCTGGACCTACTTGGTCTCCATTTTCCACCCTACCCATACTCCTGCATTCTCATTCACTGTTTGTTCGTTCATTCGTATTTCCAGCATTTTATTACAATAAAGCCTTTTGCTCTTACACTCTGTGCGGTCGCTTCCTTGTTTGCAAACTGAATAAAATATTGTAAACATTGTTTTAATTGTTACTGACATGTTTTTGTTAATCTAATTTAATACTTTAAGACATTATTACGTGTATACTGAATGTATTTGAGTATAAATATTGTTTCTTTAACCTCTGTTAACAAGGAAAATGATACAAAAGGTGCAGAGGCATAGAATGTTCCTAGAGATACAGAATTCACAAAGTTAAAAGGAACATGGGCTATGCTACCTGGATGTGGCAGAAAAAGGAAGACGTCACCGGCAGATTGAGAGGGAGGCCGGTGGTGAAAAGCCTTTGAATAACTGCAAAACACCTGCAGCAAGACTTGGTGCCAGCAGGCATTGAGGATTCAGTTTGCAAAGTAAAGTGCACACTAGACACTAGAAATCTTCATGCCCAAAGTCCAAAACACACTCCTCTACTGATCTAAAAATATAATATGCTCAAAACTATATAAATAAGCCACAGAAGTTTTGGCATTCTGTTCTGTGGAGTGATGAAACAAAACTGGCACTTTTCAGATCTATGGATCAGCAGCAGGTCTGGAGTAGAAAGTATGAAGAATTATATTGAAAAGAACACCCTGCCCACAATGAAGCATGGCGGTGGCTCAGCGATGCTCTGGGGCTGCCTAGCTTCATCCGGCACTGGAAACCTGTAGCGTGTGGAAGGCATGATGAATTCAATCAATCCTTCACCACCTTAAATATGTTCAGACATAAATGAAAAAACAATACAAACTAAGTATAAGTGAATGGAATGAAAATGACCGAAATATATTTAGAAAAAAAACAGGTTCACTAAGTGATGCAAATTACAAATCAAACACTATTAAAACAAGCTAAAAAAATAAATCCACACACATGGAATGGTGGAACATCATGGATCCCTGAGTGTGTGTATATACAGTTAGGGCCAGAAATATTTGGACAGTGACACAAGTTTTGTTATTTTAGCTGTTTACAAAAACATGTTCAGAAATACAATTATATATATAATATGGGCTGAAAGTGCACACTCCCAGCTGCAATATGATAGTTTCCACATCCAAATCGGAGAAAGGGTTTAGGAATCATAGCTCTGTAATGCATAGCGTCCTCTTTTTCAAGGGACCAAAAGTAATTGGACAATGGACTCTAAGGGCTGCAATTAACTCTGAAGGTGTCTCCCTCGTTAACCTGTAATCAATGAAGTAGTTAAAAGGTCAGGGGTGGATTCCAGGTGTGTGGTTTTGCATTTGGAAGCTGTTGCTGTGAGCAGACAACATGCGGTCAAAGGAACTCTCAATTGAGGTGAAGCAGAACATCCTGAGGCTGAAAAAAAAGAAAAAATCCATCAGAGAGATAGCAGACATGCTTGGAGTAGCAAAATCAACAGTTGGGTACATTCTGAGAAAAAAGGAATTGACTGGTGAGCTTGGGAACTCAAAAAGGCCTGGGCGTCCACGGATGACAACAGTGGTGGATGATCGCCGCATACTTAATTGGGGGAAGAAGAACCCGTTCACAACATCAACTGAAGTCCAGAACACTCTCAGTGAAGTAGGTGTATCTGTCTCTAAGTCAACAGTAAAGAGAAGACTCCATGACAGTAATTACAAAGGGTTCACATCTAGATGCAAACCATTCATCAATACCAAAAATAGACAGGCCAGAGTTAAATTTGCAGAAAAACACCTCAAGAAGCCAGCTCAGTTCTGGAAAAGTATTCTATGGACAGATGAGACAAAGATCAACCTGTACCAGAATGATGGGAAGAAAAAAGTTTGGAGAAGAAAGGGAACGGCACATGATCCAAGGCACACCACATCCTCTGTAAAACATGGTGGAGGCAACGTGATGGCATGGGCATGCATGGCTTTCAATGGCACTGGGTCACTTGTGTTTATTGATGACATAAGAGCAGACAAGAGTAGCCGGATGAATTCTGAAGTGTACCGGGATATACTTTCAGCCCAGATTCAGCCAAATGCTGCAAAGTTGATTGGACGGCGCTTCATAGTACAGATGGACAATGACCCCAAGCATACAGCCAAAGCTACCCAGGAGTTCATGAGTGCCAAAAAGTGGAACATTCTGCAATGGCCAAGTCAATCTCCAGATCTAAACCCAATTGAGCATGCATTTCACTTGCTCAAATCCAGACTTAAGACGGAAAGACCCACAAACAAGCAAGACCTGAAGGCTGCGGCTGTAAAGGCCTGGCAAAGCATTAAGAAGGAGGAAACCCAGCGTTTGGTGATGTCCATGGGTTCCAGACTTAAGGCAGTGATTGCCTCCAAAGGATTTGCAACAAAATATTGAAAATAAAAATATTTTGTTTGGGTTATGTTTATTTGTCCAATTACTTTTGACCTCCTAAAATGTGGAGTGTTTGTAAAGAAATGTGTACAATTCCTACATTTTCTATCAGATATTTTTGTTCAACCCTTCAAATTAAACGTTACAATCTGCACTTGAATTCTGTTGTAGAGGTTTCATTTCAAATCCAATGTGGTGGCATGCAGAGCCCAACTCGCGAAAATTGTTTCACTGTCCAAATATTTCTGGCCCTAACTGTATATATATATATATATATATATATATATATATGTATATATATATATATATATATATATATATATATTCAAAACTGAACAATAATATGAATAACACAAATTAAAAAATATATAATTTCACATTTATACTAAGACACTAAGCTTGCAAATGGTAATGACTACTGTATGCAAAAATAATGGTGAGACAATATTATAAGCATAACTATAATGTACCACAAAGCAAGTAGTCCTATAGCCTCTTAATGACGCCGCAAAATACCGTAAGTCTAGAGAATTGCCTGCAAGAAATTATGTATGACAGACTAACTACTAGGTGATACACTAAATCTCATGACAGATCACATGACGGCACCATCTCTGTACATTCAGTGGTTAGTATTCCTTCATCCATTGCACAAGCGTAGTATAAAAGGTTTTCCTCCCAGTCCATGTCCACCCCTTGACAAAGCACATTGTGTGAAACGCACACTGGACATCTGGACTCCCAGACATTCATGTTTAATCACTGAATAGGAGGATTTGTGGGTTGTGATTGGCGCTGCCAGCTCATCTAGAAACAGACAAAATGTACAATTGAACAGTGGTTTATTCTACGTGTTTCGGAGTACATATGACTCCTTCTTCAGGACAATACCACAATATCACTTGTAGTTTGTCCTGAAGAAGGAGTCATATGTACTCCGAAACACGTAGAATAAACCACAGTTCAATTGTAGATTTGGATGAGCTGGCAGTGCGGATCATAAACCACAAATCCTCCTATTCAGCGATATAGCTACGGTCGCATGTCGACCGGGGGATCTGCGGCAGCCGGCACCATATGCCTATGAATCTTCTACATCAGGTGAGCAGTTACATTACTGGCGAATCTAACTTTAAATCGTGAGATAAGATACTATCTGCACTTTTTCTTTCCCACAAGGTATATTACTAGACAATCATGTTTGACATTTTGTCTATAATAATCGTTTATCATTACCCTGGTCTTGCCATTTGTAAAGCATTTACATGTATATTTACTGTAGGCAGATTCTAGTTATATGGTTACTGCACACACGATTGTTTTCACTTGTTTGGATCATGATTTATACTTTAAGCAATTGAGCTTCTGTATTGTTTTGCATTTTCGCATTTGCAAACCTCAAAATAAGTGTATGTTTTTTGTTCTTGGTATTATTCATATTTTGGTAAATTTGGACTATATGTCATAGACTTTGAGGAATCCATGTTGTTCCACTGTTTCATCTCTATGCCTTTGTTTTTTTTTTATCACCTAACTGACTATTTTCAGAATATTTCATATTTATTTTGGTCATATTCATAGATACATTTAGTAATTGGTTTTATGGATTCAATCAAGTATAATGTCTTCTGTGAGGAAGCTGAAGCTTAGGCGCAACTGAACCTCCCAACAGGACAATGATCTGGTTATGAGAGAAAATAAACTTAGGCACTCAACTTTGCAGAATTTTATGATTTAATGTAGTCATCAAATTAAACGTTTTGGCCACAATAGACGGCCTTCTTCAGTAAAAATCTGCAGGATTAGAGATATGCGTGAATGACCGCATGTAAAAGTGTCCCACATCAGCACTGTAGCAGAGTGAATCTGCAGGGAAGCGAAATGTCCAAAGACCGGGTAACCGGTAATGCATGGAAGCCCAGGTGGGCGGCGTGCCGGCGTGGCAGTCAGAGACGCAGTAATCCACTGCTGGTCAAAGCAGAACAACGGCCGCCTGCAGAATAAGTCTGCCAAGGGCCGCCTCCGCAGAAGACTGAGTGTGAACGTTGTAGTGCTTCGTGAAAGTATGCAGGCTGGACCATGTTGCGGCCTTGCAAACCTGCTCTGCCAACGCTTGGTGCCGAATGGCCCAGGAAGCACCCACTGACCGAGTTGAGTGTGCCCTAATCCCCGCCAGGATAGGTCTGCCCCTGACCCGATAGGATTCTTGAATAGCTGATCGGAACCATCTGGCTATCGTGGTTTTCGAAGCAGCTAAACCCTTTCTGTGACCCTCCGGGAGCATAAAGAGGGAGTCCGATTTGCGGAAGGGGGCAGTCCTAGAAATGTACCTCCTGAGAGCCCTTACCACGTCCAAGGTGTGAAGGGCCTTTTCAACCCTATGTCTTGGCTGTGGGCAGAAGGAGGGAAGAACGATACCTTCATTAAGGTGGAAGGATGAAATCACCTTGGGAAGAAAGGACGGAGGTGGATGTAGGACTACCTTGGCCTGGTGGAAGGAAAGGAAGGTCGCCCGGCAAGACAGTGCGGCCAACTCTGAGACTCGCCTGATAGAGACATCATGCAGAGGTTCAAAAGGGGGCTCCTGAAGAACACTCAGGACCAAATTGAGATCCCAAGTCTCTAACAGCATTCTATAGGGGGGTACTACGTGGGAGACCCCCTGAACAAAAGTCCTGACTTGCAAGTCGGTAGCAATCTTGCGTTGGAACAACACGGATAATGCTGAGATCTGACCCTTGAGAGAACTGAGCGCCAGACCGGAATCCAAGCCGGACTGGAGAAATTCCAGAATGGAGGGAATTGAAAAATTAGAGGAGGGCATCCACGGAGCCTGCACCATGAGAAGAAGGCTTTCCAGGTGCGGTGATAGATGCGAGCGGAAGACGTCTTGCGAGCGCTTATCATGGTGGTAATGACTTGCTGGGAGAAACCCGCTTGAGTTATTATCCAGGTTTCAACAGCCAAGCCGTTAAACATAGGGCCCCTGAGCTCTGGTGGTAGATCAGCCCTTTGGCGAAGTAGATCTGGGCGGTCTGGTAACCGCCAGGGAACGTCGGCTACGAGTTGAACGAGCTCCGTGTACCACGCGCGACAAGGCCAATTCGGGGCAACTAGAATCAAAGGAACCCCTTCCATCTTGATTGTCTGGATTACCTTCGGTAGTAAAGGAAGCGGAGGCAACACATACGGGAAGTGGAACTAGTGCCACGGGGATATCAGCGCGTCCACTGCAATGGCCTGGGGATCCCGAGAAGGTGCTATGAAGTTGGGAACTTTTGCTTCAGTCTGGACGCCATCAGATCCACGTCCGGAGTCCCCAGCGAAGGTAAATCTGCTGGAAGACCTCCGGATGGAGTTCCCACTCTCCAGAGGTGAGACCCTGACCGCTGAGAAAGTCCGCCGCCCAGTTCTCGACGCCTGGAATGTGCACTGCGGAAATGATGTAGTGGTTGTTCTTGGCCCAACAGAGAATGTGGGAGACCTCCCGCTTTGCCGCTGTGCTGGGGGTCCCCCCCTGATGGTTTACGTACGCTACAGCTGTGACATTGTCTGATTGAATTCGAATTGGGTGACCAGCGAGGAGGAAATGGAAACGTCTCAGGGCAAATCTGATCGCTCGAATCTCCAAGATGTTTATCAGAAGTCTCGACTCCCGAATGGTCCAATGCCCCTGGGCAGTGCGGTGGCGAAATACCGCTTCCCAACCGAGGAGGCTGGCATCGGTAGTCACCACTAGCCAGTGGGTTGGGAGAAAGGACCTCCCCTGGCTGAGGGATGATTCCAAAGTCCACCATTTGAGCGCTTGCCTGATCCGCGGGGGCAGAGGACATGGCCGATCGAGGGATAAGGGACTCCTGTCCCAGTTGTCCAGCAGAGCCTGTTGTAAGGGGCAGAGATGCAGTTGAGCGAAGGGAACCGTTTCCATTGCAGCCACCATTTTTCCCTGGATCCTCATGGCAAACAGAATGGAATGAGGAAAGGGACGACAAAGCGTCCGGGTTCCCTGCTGAAGTGGTTGGGCCTTGGACCGAGGAAGCAGGATCAGCCCCTTGGACGTGCAGGATCATGCCTAGGAAGGAGATCCGTCGGGCTGGAACGGGGAGGACTTGTCCAAGTTGAGCAGCCAGCCCAGGCGTGAAAGGGTATCCAAGGTAATGCGGACCCTTGCTTCGCAGGTGTGATAGATGACCTCCTGATCAAAGGTCCGTCCTAAGTATGGCAACACGACCAATCCTCAGGAGTGAAGAATGGCCATGAACTTTGTGAATACCCTGAGCACGGTGGCAAGGCCGAAAGGTAAGGCCATGAATTGAAAATGGTCCTCCTGGATGACAAAACGCAATAACCTTTGATGTGGCGGGAAGACTGGGATATGGAGATGAGCATCTTTGATGTCTATTGATGCTAGAAACTCTCCTCTCTCCAATGAGGAGATGACCGACCGGAGGGATTCCATCCTGAAGTGCCAGACCTTTACATACTTGTTCAGGAGCTTTAAATCCAAAATAGGGCGCATCGTTCCGTCCTTTTTTGGAACAACAAAGAGGTTTGAGTAAAAACCTCTGAATCTCTCGTGTTCTGGAACGGGAACAATGACTCTGTTTTAACGGAGAGATTCGATGGCGCAGTGAAGTGCGCGAGACTGAGCTCCTGAACTTGGGAGACGAAAGGGAAAAAAAAACTGTGCTGGAGGAGAGTCGGAGAACTCTATTTTGTAACCAGAAGACACCAGGTCTCTGACCAATTCGTCGTGGATGACGGAAAGCCAAACATGTTGAAAGAGAAGCAGGCATCTGCCTACTCTGGTGGTGTCATCCGGAAAACTCCCCGAGTCATTGTGAAGGAAATCTGGAGGGCCTGGATCCCCTGGTTCTGGGTTGCTTAGGCTTACCTCGCCAGGACTGATTCAGCCTGTATGAGGGCCAAGGGTCTCTCTCTGTACGTGGAGATCATTCTGATCTGGACGAAGCCGTGGAGGAAGACCAGAAAGGGCTATTGCAAAAGGGCCTAAAGCGAAAATGTTGCTGACGCTGAAAAGCAGTTTTAGGCCTGTGCTGCGGGAGGAATTTGCTTTTCCCTCCTGTAGCATCGGAAATAAGCTGGTCTAGTTTTTCTTCAAACAGATGTCCGCTCTGAAAAGTCAGAGAAATCAGAGACTTTTTAGAGGAGGAATCCGCGCGCCACTCTCTAAGCCATAGTGCTCTCCTAATGGTGACGTCTAAAGACGTGTACATCACATAGTCTCCAGCCACAGCGATTTGTTTGGCGAGATCCATCGCCTCAGACGGAAGAGCCTGGTCCTGAATAGATTTTGCAAGGGCATCTGCCCAGAAAACCATTGCCTTTGCAACCCATGCCACAGCGAAGGAAGAGGATAAAGAGGAACCTGAGGCTTCATATACTGAGCGAGCCAGGGAGTCTATCTGGCGTTCTGTGGGATTTTTAATTGAAGCCCCATTAGGTACAGATAAAAGCGTTTTGGTAGCCAAACGCGATACCGGAGGATCTACTATTGGAGGTTCCATCCAATCTTTAACAAGATTTGTGGAAAAGGGATACTTCAATCCCAAGGCATTTTTACCCGTAAAGCGCTTATCCGGTCGCTCCGTGTCGCCGGACTATATCTAAGAAATCCGGATGAGAGGCGAACACTCTACGGGATCGCTTGGTTCTTGTAAAGGATACCGCATGATCCGGAGCTGAATTAGGGTCATCATCAACCTTTAACGCATGATTGACAGCTTCAATGAGGGAATCCACAGTCGATGGAAACTCCGGAGAATCCGGGTCCAAGGACACCTCAGACTCATACTCAGAGTCATGATCGCTGCGAAACTCTGGAGAGGGTGAGTGAGAAGTGGAGCTACCAGCGGCTGAGTGGCGTGGTCAATGCTCAGGAGAAGTAGAGCGGATCTGTTTTTTGGATGTCCGTACCATGTTCAGGTGAGAGCGGCCCCAGCTGGCCAATGATTCCCCTGTAAGGGAGGGGTCTCTTAACCCAGGTAAATGAGTGCCCTGCTCCCCAGAGGGGTCATGAAGGGATTCAATCGCTTTGGCCAGCAAAGCCATGGATTGTGACAGTGACGCGGCTCACTCAGGGGGGCTAGATACACTGGGGTCGGTAGCAGCGGAGGGCTCCTGGGCACATTGGGCATCAAAGTCTGGGCAGAAAGAAGAGATTTGAGGCCAGGGGAGAGGAGCCTGGCAGGTGGTACACGCAGTAAAAAAGTGGTATGAACCTTTGTAGCCTTTTCGGCCCTTGACTGCGACATGATGTATCCCAATATAAGTAAAAACGCTGCTAGTGGAAGCTATGAGGGGTAAAGCTGCGGGGAAGCACCTAGTGCAGTCTCCTTACCCAGGTCCTGTGTCCCGCAATCAGATGAGGCGGTGCGCTGAGTAGGGGAGAAGACAGGCGTCCAGGGCTTGCACGTGTAGAAAGCGGCCGGAACAGCGGTGCTGTGCAGGGGAGATGGCTGCCGAGATTTGGGGGTAGTCTCGCATAGAGCGAGAAGCGCCAGGACTGTGGGCGGAGTCACTGAAATGATGTGAACGGGGCCTATTGGGATGCGGCCTACACAAAGGCCGAAGCCGGAGACTAAATTTCTGGCTGCGGCCGGTACGCACCCGCGGACCGCCGGGTAAAAACAGCGGAGCCCTGCGGTAACCCTGCCGCTATGGAGCCCTCTTATGCCTGCTGGAAAACAACCCCTCCCGGGTGGCACTTACCCCAATATGGAGGGGCTGGCAGATGCCGCAGGTCAGAGCTGTGCCCGGGGTAGATAGGACAGTGCAGGGTTGGGGGAGCCTCCATCCTTGAAAGGGGGGTGGAGAGGAACCATCCGCCTAATTCCATCATCCGCTCTTTTCAGTGGTGATGCAGTGGGGGCTGCACGGACACCACAATGTAGAGTGCCTCTGAACATCCAAGGGTAAGACCTGGTGGGCAGGGCGAGATGTCCGGCAATAGGCCTGGCTGCAGAAGAGGATACGTGGAGGTGACACTCCACGTGCTCGTCTGTTAAGGGATGGGTGAGATCGGTGCCCTTGAAGGGGCCCGTCGCCCCTAGAATCAGCTCAGGTAGTGGCATCCCACGTCACAGGAGAAGATACAGAGAGGTAACACTCCCGTGCTCGCCTGTGGTTGGTTCGGGGAGATCGGAGCCTTGAAAGGATCCGTCACCCCTTTGTCCAGGTAGAAAGGTTAAATAGTAAAAAAAAAAAAAAAATCCAAAGGGTAAGAAAAGAGTTCTGGTCTGAATAGCAGACCCAGTGTGCCTCCTACAGACACTAAGCTTGAACTGGATCTCTGGAAGCCAGCATGAGGGTGTATACTGCAGGGGAGGAACTAACTTTTTTTTTGTCTCAACTTAGTGTCAGCCTCCTAGTGACAGCAGCATACACCCCATGGTCCTGTGTCCCACAATGTGGCGAAGGAGAAATGTGTGGATACATACGGGATCTGAGACTGTGTAGAACACTAGTTTCTTTCAGCAGGGTTGCAAATATCACAGGAAGGCGGTCTAACCATTTCCCTGCTGGAAGATACCAATCACACATGTAACAGAGTATTAAAGCACCACTCCAGCGCTTTTTTTTTAACCAGTGCTGGAGTGGTGCTTTAAATGCAAGCCCTCTGCCCCATTCTTATACTCACCCTCCCGCAACTTCACCTTTTACCAACGGTGCCAGTCCCGCGGCGCCATCTTGTGCCTGTAACTTCTGATTTGGCCGGAAGTCAGAGGTTACGTCAGAAGAGCTCAATGCAAGAATGAGGCTCTCTGAGATTTATTGATAAGTGACCTCAGGCGCCGCTCCTTGAAACACTGGAGGTGCCGGTAGGTAACATTTCGCTGGAATGATGATTTCATTGCAGTCAATTATCTTCCAGCCTGAAGAATGGTTTATTGCAGAGTAAGAACACAATTGTTGGGTTACACGTATCAGAACAGCCTGCAGTGACAGGATTGAGTGTTTTCATAATATAAGTGAAGCAGTCTCACTGGTCTTCAATTGGACTATGTGATTTGTGATAGCCGCACACTACTCCAAACCTGCTGCTGAGCCACACACAAAATTGGCCCTAACTGAATAGATATCCTAACAAGAACTTCCAACTTAAACTGGGTTTAATTAATTATGGGGACCCCAATATAGGGAGGTCTCTCCCTACACTACTATCCAATTTTAGCATAGGCACAATATTAATACAATAAAAGTTGAATTGTAACTTTTTGCACAAGCACATCTTTCCCCGCCTTAAGATACCGTCACATTTAGCGACGCTGCAGCGATCTAGACAACGATCCCGATCGCTGCAGCGTTGCTGTGTGGTCGCTGGAGCTGTCACACAGACAGCTCTCCAGCGACCAACTATGCGAAGTCCCCGGGTAACCAGGGTAAACATCGGGTTACTAAGCGCAGGACCGCACTTAGTAACCCGATGTTTACCCTGGTTACCAGCATAAACGTAAAAAACAAAACAAACACTACATACTTACATTCCGGTGTCTGTCCCCCGGAGCTGTGCTTCTCTGCACTGACTGAGCACCAGCCGGAAAGCACAGCAGTGACGTCACCGCTGTGCTCTGCTTTCCGGCCGGCCGGCGCTCACAGTGCAGAGAAGCACAGCGCCGGGGGACAGACACCGGAATGTAAGTATGTAGTGTTTGCTTTTTTTACGTTTACGCTGGTAACCAGGGTGAACATCGGGTTACTAAGCACGGCCCTGCGCTTAGTAACCCGATGTTTACCCTGGTTACCAGTGAAGACATCGCTGAATCGGCATCACACACGCCGATTCAGCGATGTCTGCAGGGAGGTCCAGCGACGAAATAAAGTTCTGGACTTTCTGCTCCGACCAACGATGGCACAGCAGGATCCAGATCGCTGCTGCCTGTCAAACTCAACGATATCGCTAGCCAGGACGCTGCAACGTCACGGATCGCTAGCGATATCGTTCAGTGTGACGGTACCTTTACTCCTTCATTAGTTATCAGTGGTGTACACTAAGGTGAATGTTTATTGCGGAAGTATAGCAGTCCTAATAGGACAAATGGCGTGCTGATCCTAGAAGTGAAGGTAGGGCAACTGTATATGTGAAATGTATAGTCACTTTTCAGTTTTTATTCATAAGAAAGGGTAAGGTTTTTATTTTTTTATTTTGAGTATTTTGTTCAGTTGGAGTATGAATACTTAAATGTAATTTCATACAGTATAAAATATCTATACACCTTATAATTTTATTGGTTTATTTATGAAAGAGATAATCAATATAAGACGTTTTCGGATTCAATAGCCATGCTCCTGAAGAAGATACTGATGGCGAAACTTGAGTCGTATTTGACATGATAGACATGTATTAACAATGACTTTTATAAAACCTCTTGTAAGTAGAATAAAGAGACTGGAGGGTAAAAAAAAAAGCTTTGGTCTTCGGGGTTATCAGTTTGCACTCTGTTTTCCAGAGGATGAGGGGGTAAACAGGGCTTATGTTGTTCCCGCACAAGAGCTAAACAGAAACTTGATCCAATTAAGGGAATACCTGGACCCGCTTAAAAAAAAAAAAAAAATCCTTTGAGCTAAATTCTAAGCCTTTACATACATTTATATATGTAGTTGCTCTTGGCATACACTGTGTATATGATCAGTGTATGCACCTGAAGTTTTCCCAGTGTCTATGCCAAACACGTTTGCACAACACGAAGTAAACATACATAGTTGAAGGTTGAGATTTCAAGGGGCGCTTATGGGGAAGTAGGGGGACACATGGCCAAGTAGTAAGCCAAATCATGGGCAGTTTTGCTTTTCCGCAAAGTTCTGTAGATTAGGGATATCATGTAAAGCTGGGACCACCCCCTAATGTAGGAGCGTTATGGGTTTTGTTATGGGGTCGTAAAAAAGGGTCTGAATTATTGTAGGGCAGTCTGAGTTTATTTAAGGTTTTTATCAGGAGTGTCTTTTTAGAGGGTCTAGACTGGACAGTATACTGGTTAGGGGCTCTGGGGTATGCATTTGTTTCGAGGGCTTGGTGTAGAATCTCTATCCCTGAGTTATTGGGTTCTATCCAAGGTTAAACTTTAATTATAGTTCTGTACTGGGGTCTCAATTAAAGTAGAGGTTGAGTCTCAATCTTAGGCCGGGGTCACACTACAGCGAGATACGGCCGAGTCTCGCAGGTTGAAAACAAGCTCTGGCACCGGCACTCCAGAGTGGAGCGTGCAGCTCCATGTGTTGCTATGCGGCCGCACGCTCCGCTCCAGTGCCAGAGCTTGGTTTTAACCTGCGAGACTCGGCCGTATCTCACTGTGTGTGATCCCGGCCTTAGATGTTTAGTCTGGGGTCTTAATTAAAGGGGGTTTTCCGAGATAATTTTCAAAGTCAAAGATAATAGGGCTTGGTTAGTAATGTGCCTCCAAAGCCATCCACATATGCCTTAGGTTAGGTTCCCATTGCGTTAATGGGAACGCGCTAACGGACAGCGTTGCACGGCGAAATTAACGCCGTGCAACGCGTCCGTTAGCGCGCCCATTCACGGCAATGGGAACGCGCAGCAATAGCGCGTGCCATGTTCGGCACGCGCTAGCGACGCACCGGTGTTTTGTGGCGCGCCGCGGACGCGGCTTGCAGCGTCCAAGGCGCGCCTGCGGTCCGTTCCCCACTCTCGCAGATCGGGGATCTGCGAGAGCGGGGACGTTACCGCGACCCCGGAACGCGGCCCCGGTAAAAACATTGCGTTAGCGCAATCTGCTAGCGCTAAACGGATTGCACTAACGCAATGTGACCCTAGCCTTACAGGTTTGGTCCCACTAAGTCATCGCCACGTGCTTGGTTTGTTAACATGCAGTATTTCTTGCCACACAGGGAATGTTCTTACCGCCCCTCTAACTTCCTGTATGTGGTGCCCCCCGCACACACTCAGAGCTCTGATTTGCATAAATCAATGTCCAATACACATGTAAAATGTGCCCTCAGTCTTGTCTGCCCTACCCATTCATGTACTGTCACTATCACAGCGAGGCCAACAGGTCTTGTAACCATGACCCCCCCAGACTCAACAGACGTCGAAATCACAGTGCTGGTTCGCACCATTCCCACAAAAAAATTAACGAACCCAGAGAACATTTACGTTCCCATTTATGCCCATTTGTAGAACCAAATTGTAAAGAATGACCAATACATAAAGGATACGAAAAAGTAGACAAGAGAGAACTCACTGAATATACCAATTTGATTATTATTTGGACAGGAAGCCGGTTCTACATACTGATGAGAAATGTTGTGGCGCTGGACTAAGTAGTAAGGGTTAGCCACTTCCCATTAAATAATTAATTTAGATATACAGTGTAAAAAAACAAAGCAAAATACAGAGACAGAAAATGAATAAACTTGTAAAAGCAAAGGTCATTAAGAAAGGTCTGGAAATGTTTAATTAGAATGAGCCTGACATGTAATACGTCCAAAATTAAACAGACTGCGGGGTCTTCATTTTCCTTTTCTGCTTCAGTTTTGGGGTCTGAGGGGCTTTTCTGG